>NW_026561700.1:0-7576 GCF_028858705.1 Grus americana | reverse complement strand
GCAGCCCTGACCTCCAATGGAAGGCGGTGCAAGTGCAGCGGGACGCAGTGTAGCGCCGCAGGCCTTGCCTCCATTGTGATGCGTCACAAGTTCCAAGGGGTGCGGCGCAACGCCACGGCCCTTGCCTCCATTGTGAGGCGGTGCAAGTACAGGGGGGTGTGCCGCAGCACGGCATCCCGGGCCTCCACTGTGAGGCGCTGCAAGTACAACGGGGCACAGCGCAGCATGGCATCCCGGGCCTGAACTGTGAGGCGCTGCAAGTCCAGAGAGGTGCGGCGCAGTGCGGCAGGCCACGTCCTACATTTTGAGACGGTGCAAGTGCAGCAGGGCGCAGCGCAGCAGCTCCGGCCACCATTGTGAGGCCGTGCAATTGCAGCGGGGCGCAGCGCGGAGCGGTAGGCCAGGCCTCCATTCTGCGGCGGTGTAAGTAGAGTGGTGAGCAGCGCAGCCCTGCAGCCCCAGCCTGCATTGTAATGCTGTGGAAATAGGTCTGGGAAGGGCAGAACCTGGCAGCCCTGACCTCCAATGGAAGGCGGTGCAAGTGCAGCAGGACGCAGTGTAGCGCCGCAGGCCTTGCCTCCATTGTGATGCGTCACAAGTTCCAAGGGGTGCGGCGCAACGCCACGGCCCTTGCCTCCATTGTGAGGCGCTGCAAGTACAGGGGGGTGCGCCGCAGCACGGCATCCCGGGCCTCCATTGTGAGGCGCTGCAAGTACAGGGGGGTGTGCCGCAGCACGGCATCCCGGGCCTCCATTGTGAGGCGCTGCAAGTCCAGAGAGGTGCGGCGCAGTGCGGCAGGCCACGTCCTACATTTGGAGGCGGTGCAAGTGCAGCGGGGCGCAGCGCAGCAGCTCCGGCCACCATTGTGAGGCCGTGCAAGTGCAGCGGGGCGCAGCGCGGAGCAGTAGGCCAGGCCTCCATTCTGCGGCGGTGTAAGTAGAGTGGTGAGCAGCGCAGCGCTGCAGCCCCAGCCTGCATTGTAATGCTGTGGAAATAGGTCTGGGAAGGGCAGAAGGTGGCAGCCCTGACCTCCACTGGAAGGCGGTGCAAGTGCAGCGGGACGCAGTGTAGCGCCGCAGGCCTTGCCTCCATTGTGATGCGTCACAAGTTCCAAGGGGTGCGGCGCAACGCCACGGCCCTTGCCTCCATTGTGAGGCGCTGCAAGTACAGGGGGGTGCACCGCAGCACGGCATCCCGGGCCTCCATTGTGAGGCGGTGCAAGTACAGGGGGGTGTGCCGCAGCACGGCATCCCGGGCCTCCACTGTGAGGCGCTGCAAGTACAACAGGGCACAGCGCAGCACAGCGGCCCTACCCTCCACTGCGAGGCACTGCAAGTCCAGAGAGGTGCGGCGCAGTGCGGCAGGCCACGTCCTACATTTTGAGGCGGTGCAAGTGCAGCGGGGCGCAGCGCAGCAGCTCCGGCCACCATTGTGAGGCCGTGCAAGTGCAGCGGGGCGCAGCGCGGAGCGGTAGGCCAGGCCTCCATTCTGCGGCGGTGTAAGTAGAGTGGTGAGCAGCGCAGCGCTGCAGCCCCAGCCTGCATTGTAATGCTGTGGAAATAGGTCTGGGAAGGGCAGAACCTGGCAGCCCTGACCTCCACTGGAAGGCGGTGCAAGTGCAGCGGGACGCCGTGTAGCGCCGCAGGCCTTGCCTCCATTGTGATGCGTCACAAGTTCCAAGGGGTGCGGCGCAACGCCACGGCCCTTGCCTCCATTGTGAGGCGCTGCAAGTACAGGGGGGTGTGCCGCAGCACGGCATCCCGGGCCTCCACTGTGAGGCGCTGCAAGTACAACGGGGCACAGCGCAGCATGGCATCCCGGGCCTGAACTGTGAGGCGCTGCAAGTCCAGAGAGGTGCGGCGCAGTGCGGCAGGCCACGTCCTACATTTTGAGACGGTGCAAGTGCAGCAGGGCGCAGCGCAGCAGCTCCGGCCACCATTGTGAGGCCGTGCAATTGCAGCGGGGCGCAGCGCGGAGCGGTAGGCCAGGCCTCCATTCTGCGGCGGTGTAAGTAGAGTGGTGAGCAGCGCAGCCCTGCAGCCCCAGCCTGCATTGTAATGCTGTGGAAATAGGTCTGGGAAGGGCAGAAGGTGGCAGCCCTGACCTCCAATGGAAGGCGGTGCAAGTGCAGCAGGACGCAGTGTTGCGCCGCAGGCCTTGCCTCCATTGTGATGCGTCACAAGTTCCAAGGGGTGCGGCGCAACGCCACGGCCCTTGCCTCCATTGTGAGGCGCTGCAAGTACAGGGGGGTGCACCGCAGCACGGCATCCCGGGCCTCCATTGTGAGGCGGTGCAAGTACAGGGGGGTGTGCCGCAGCACGGCATCCCGGGCCTCCACTGTGAGGCGCTGCAAGTACAACGGGGCACAGCGCAGCACAGCGGCCCTACCCTCCACTGCGAGGCACTGCAAGTCCAGAGAGGTGCGGCGCAGTGCGGCAGGCCACGTCCTACATTTGGAGGCGGTGCAAGTGCAGCGGGGCGCAGCGCAGCAGCTCCGGCCACCATTGTGAGGCCGTGCAAGTGCAGCGGGGCGCAGCGCGGAGCAGTAGGCCAGGCCTCCATTCTGCGGCGGTGTAAGTAGAGTGGTGAGCAGCGCAGCGCTGCAGCCCCAGCCTGCATTGTAATGCTGTGGAAATAGGTCTGGGAAGGGCAGAAGGTGGCAGCCCTGACCTCCAATGGAAGGCGGTGCAAGTGCAGCGGGACGCCGTGTAGCGCCGCAGGCCTTGCCTCCATTGTGATGCGTCACAAGTTCCAAGGGGTGCGGCGCAACGCCACGGCCCTTGCCTCCATTGTGAGGCGGTGCAAGTACAGGGGGGTGTGCCGCAGCACGGCATCCCGGGCCTCCACTGTGAGGCGCTGCAAGTACAACGGGGCACAGCGCAGCATGGCATCCCGGGCCTGAACTGTGAGGCGCTGCAAGTCCAGAGAGGTGCGGCGCAGTGCGGCAGGCCACGTCCTACATTTTGAGACGGTGCAAGTGCAGCGGGGCGCAGCGCAGCAGCTCCGGCCACCATTGTGAGGCCGTGCAAGTGCAGCGGGGCGCAGCGCGGAGCGGTAGGCCAGGCCTCCATTCTGCGGCGGTGTAAGTAGAGTGGTGAGCAGCGCAGCGCTGCAGCCCCAGCCTGCATTGTAATGCTGTGGAAATAGGTCTGGGAAGGGCAGAAGGTGGCAGCCCTGACCTCCACTGGAAGGCGGTGCAAGTGCAGCAGGACGCAGTGTAGCGCCGCAGGCCTTGCCTCCATTGTGATGCGTCACAAGTTCCAAGGGGTGCGGCGCAACGCCACGGCCCTTGCCTCCATTGTGAGGCGGTGCAAGTACAGGGGGGTGCGCCGCAGCACGGCATCCCGGGCCTCCATTGTGAGGCGGTGCAAGTACAGGGGGGTGTGCCGCAGCACGGCATCCCGGGCCTCCATTGTGAGGCGCTGCAAGTACAACAGGGCACAGCGCAGCACAGCGGCCCTACCCTCCACTGCGAGGCACTGCAAGTCCAGAGAGGTGCGGCGCAGTGCGGCAGGCCACGTCCTACATTTGGAGGCGGTGCAAGTGCAGCGGGGCGCAGCGCAGCAGCTCCGGCCACCATTGTGAGGCCGTGCAAGTGCAGCGGGGCGCAGCGCGGAGCAGTAGGCCAGGCCTCCATTCTGCGGCGGTGTAAGTAGAGTGGTGAGCAGCGCAGCGCTGCAGCCCCAGCCTGCATTGTAATGCTGTGGAAATAGGTCTGGGAAGGGCAGAAGGTGGCAGCCCTGACCTCCAATGGAAGGCGGTGCAAGTGCAGCAGGACGCCGTGTAGCGCCGCAGGCCTTGCCTCCATTGTGATGCGTCACAAGTTCCAAGGGGTGCGGCGCAACGCCACGGCCCTTGCCTCCATTGTGAGGCGCTGCAAGTACAGGGGGGTGTGCCGCAGCACGGCATCCCGGGCCTCCACTGTGAGGCGCTGCAAGTACAACGGGGCACAGCGCAGCATGGCATCCCGGGCCTGAACTGTGAGGCGCTGCAAGTCCAGAGAGGTGCGGCGCAGTGCGGCAGGCCACGTCCTACATTTTGAGACGGTGCAAGTGCAGCGGGGCGCAGCGCAGCAGCTCCGGCCACCATTGTGAGGCCGTGCAAGTGCAGCGGGGCGCAGCGCGGAGCGGTAGGCCAGGCCTCCATTCTGCGGCGGTGTAAGTAGAGTGGTGAGCAGCGCAGCGCTGCAGCCCCAGCCTGCATTGTAATGCTGTGGAAATAGGTCTGGGAAGGGCAGAACCTGGCAGCTCTGACCTCCACTGGAAGGCGGTGCAAGTGCAGCGGGACGCAGTGTAGCGCCGCAGGCCTTGCCTCCATTGTGATGCGTCACAAGTTCCAAGGGGTGCGGCGCAACGCCACGGCCCTTGCCTCCATTGTGAGGCGGTGCAAGTACAGGGGGGTGTGCCGCAGCACGGCATCCCAGGCCTCCATTGTGAGGCGCTGCAAGTACAACAGGGCACAGCGCAGCACGGCATCCCGGGCCTCCACTGTGAGGCGCTGCAAGTCCAGAGAGGTGCGGCGCAGTGCGGCAGGCCACGTCCTACATTTTGAGACGGTGCAAGTGCAGCGGGGCGCAGCGCAGCAGCTCCGGCCACCATTGTGAGGCCGTGCAAGTGCAGCGGGGCGCAGCGCGGAGCGGTAGGCCAGGCCTCCATTCTGCGGCGGTGTAAGTAGAGTGGTGAGCAGCGCAGCGCTGCAGCCCCAGCCTGCATTGTAATGCTGTGGAAATAGGTCTGGGAAGGGCAGAACCTGGCAGCCCTGACCTCCACTGGAAGGCGGTGCAAGTGCAGCGGGACGCCGTGTAGCGCCGCAGGCCTTGCCTCCATTGTGATGCGTCACAAGTTCCAAGGGGTGCGGCGCAACGCCACGGCCCTTGCCTCCATTGTGAGGCGCTGCAAGTACAGGGGGGTGTGCCGCAGCACGGCATCCCGGGCCTCCACTGTGAGGCGCTGCAAGTACAACGGGGCACAGCGCAGCATGGCATCCCGGGCCTGAACTGTGAGGCGCTGCAAGTCCAGAGAGGTGCGGCGCAGTGCGGCAGGCCACGTCCTACATTTTGAGACGGTGCAAGTGCAGCAGGGCGCAGCGCAGCAGCTCCGGCCACCATTGTGAGGCCGTGCAATTGCAGCGGGGCGCAGCGCGGAGCGGTAGGCCAGGCCTCCATTCTGCGGCGGTGTAAGTAGAGTGGTGAGCAGCGCAGCCCTGCAGCCCCAGCCTGCATTGTAATGCTGTGGAAATAGGTCTGGGAAGGGCAGAAGGTGGCAGCCCTGACCTCCAATGGAAGGCGGTGCAAGTGCAGCAGGACGCAGTGTAGCGCCGCAGGCCTTGCCTCCATTGTGATGCGTCACAAGTTCCAAGGGGTGCGGCGCAACGCCACGGCCCTTGCCTCCATTGTGAGGCGGTGCAAGTACAGGGGGGTGCGCCGCAGCACGGCATCCCGGGCCTCCATTGTGAGGCGGTGCAAGTACAGGGGGGTGTGCCGCAGCACGGCATCCCGGGCCTCCACTGTGAGGCGCTGCAAGTACAACGGGGCACAGCGCAGCACAGCGGCCCTACCCTCCACTGCGAGGCACTGCAAGTCCAGAGAGGTGCGGCGCAGTGCGGCAGGCCACGTCCTACATTTGGAGGCGGTGCAAGTGCAGCGGGGCGCAGCGCAGCAGCTCCGGCCACCATTGTGAGGCCGTGCAAGTGCAGCGGGGCGCAGCGCGGAGCAGTAGGCCAGGCCTCCATTCTGCGGCGGTGTAAGTAGAGTGGTGAGCAGCGCAGCGCTGCAGCCCCAGCCTGCATTGTAATGCTGTGGAAATAGGTCTGGGAAGGGCAGAAGGTGGCAGCCCTGACCTCCAATGGAAGGCGGTGCAAGTGCAGCAGGACGCCGTGTAGCGCCGCAGGCCTTGCCTCCATTGTGATGCGTCACAAGTTCCAAGGGGTGCGGCGCAACGCCACGGCCCTTGCCTCCATTGTGAGGCGGTGCAAGTACAGGGGGGTGTGCCGCAGCACGGCATCCCGGGCCTCCACTGTGAGGCGCTGCAAGTACAACGGGGCACAGCGCAGCATGGCATCCCGGGCCTGAACTGTGAGGCGCTGCAAGTCCAGAGAGGTGCGGCGCAGTGCGGCAGGCCACGTCCTACATTTTGAGACGGTGCAAGTGCAGCGGGGCGCAGCGCAGCAGCTCCGGCCACCATTGTGAGGCCGTGCAAGTGCAGCGGGGCGCAGCGCGGAGCGGTAGGCCAGGCCTCCATTCTGCGGCGGTGTAAGTAGAGTGGTGAGCAGCGCAGCGCTGCAGCCCCAGCCTGCATTGTAATGCTGTGGAAATAGGTCTGGGAAGGGCAGAACCTGGCAGCCCTGACCTCCACTGGAAGGCGGTGCAAGTGCAGCAGGACGCAGTGTAGCGCCGCAGGCCTTGCCTCCATTGTGATGCGTCACAAGTTCCAAGGGGTGCGGCGCAACGCCACGGCCCTTGCCTCCATTGTGAGGCGCTGCAAGTACAGGGGGGTGCGCCGCAGCACGGCATCCCGGGCCTCCATTGTGAGGCGGTGCAAGTACAGGGGGGTGTGCCGCAGCACGGCATCCCGGGCCTCCACTGTGAGGCGCTGCAAGTACAACGGGGCACAGCGCAGCACAGCGGCCCTACCCTCCACTGCGAGGCGCTGCAAGTCCAGAGAGGTGCGGCGCAGTGCGGCAGGCCACGTCCTACATTTTGAGGCGGTGCAAGTGCAGCGGGGCGCAGCGCAGCAGCTCCGGCCACCATTGTGAGGCCGTGCAAGTGCAGCGGGGCGCAGCGCGGAGCGGTAGGCCAGGCCTCCATTCTGCGGCGGTGTAAGTAGAGTGGTGAGCAGCGCAGCGCTGCAGCCCCAGCCTGCATTGTAATGCTGTGGAAATAGGTCTGGGAAGGGCAGAAGGTGGCAGCCCTGACCTCCAATGGAAGGCGGTGCAAGTGCAGCAGGACGCAGTGTAGCGCCGCAGGCCTTGCCTCCATTGTGATGCGTCACAAGTTCCAAGGGGTGCGGCGCAACGCCACGGCCCTTGCCTCCATTGTGAGGCGGTGCAAGTACAGGGGGTGCGCCGCAGCACGGCATCCCGGGCCTCCATTGTGAGGCGGTGCAAGTACAGGGGGGTGTGCCGCAGCACGGCATCCCGGGCCTCCACTGTGAGGCGCTGCAAGTACAACGGGGCACAGCGCAGCACAGCGGCCCTACCCTCCACTGCGAGGCACTGCAAGTCCAGAGAGGTGCGGCGCAGTGCGGCAGGCCACGTCCTACATTTGGAGGCGGTGCAAGTGCAGCGGGGCGCAGCGCAGCAGCTCCGGCCACCATTGTGAGGCCGTGCAAGTGCAGCGGGGCGCAGCGCGGAGCAGTAGGCCAGGCCTCCATTCTGCGGCGGTGTAAGTAGAGTGGTGAGCAGCGCAGCGCTGCAGCCCCAGCCTGCATTGTAATGCTGTGGAAATAGGTCTGGGAAGGGCAGAACCTGGCAGCCCTGACCTCCACTGGAAGGCGGTGCAAGTGCAGCGGGACGCCGTGTAGCGCCGCAGGCCTTGCCTCCATTGTGATGCGTCACAAGTTCCAAGGGGTGCGGCGCA
>NW_026561699.1:0-48097 GCF_028858705.1 Grus americana | reverse complement strand
AGTCGCTGCAGGTCTGGAGCGAAAAGCACGGTAGAGGTTTCCGTAGGGCTCCCCCCTGGAAGGCGGGAAAGGAAGGTCGTTTGGGGGCCGGTTTCAGCTCTGTCCCCCTCCTTTCCTGCCCAGTGCACCCAGGTGTTGGCCCTGAGGTTGCGTTTGCTTTTTCCAAGTGTAGGGAACAGCCAGGGCAAGGAACGAGGCCGCTCCAACATGACGGCACTGGGAGCTTGTGAGCTTGTGGGGGAAAAATAAGCTGCTCTCTCATGTTTCTTCTTCTTTTCTTTCTTTTCTTTCAGCAGTTTTATTTGGTGATCAGAGGAATATCGGACTTATGACAGAAGCATTCATCCGAGGCAGCAAGAGGTGCAGTACTTCGCAAGGTGAAAGTAGTAAGTCATGGTGCCCAATCACAGTTATTTCTTGTTGTGATTGGGGTGGCATTCACCTGTCTGGCTGTGGGCCTGCGGGTCGTGTTTCCCGGTTTTAGTAGCAGCAGCAGCAGCAGGAGCAGGAGCAGCAGCTACTGCTGTGTGTCGGCTGGGTGACTTTCTCCCCTGGGTGTTTGGGTTCTGGATGGAAGAGCTGAAACGATTGCCAAAACGTCAGTAACTTCGTTGTTCAGCTCTGAGTACCATGCCATCCTGATGGTGGTCGTGTAAGGGGACCTCCCTGCACTAGGTTTTGGCTAGGATAGAGTTATTTTTCTGCACAGTGTGGGGCTGTGTGTGGATTTGTGCTGAAAACAGTGTTGCTAATACCAGGATATTTTGTTACTGCTGAGCAGTGCTCAGGCAGCGTCAAGGCCTTTTCTGCTTCTCACCCCCCCCCACCAGCGAGTAGCTGGGGTGCACAAGAAGTTGGGAGGGGACACAGCCGGGACGGCTGACCCCAGCCGACTAAAGGGATATTGCATACCATAGGAGGTCATGCTCAGCATATAAGGGGCTTTGGGAAGAGGAAGAAGAAGAAGAAGAAGAAGAAGAAGAAAGAGGTAGACTCAGAGCGGTGGCGTTTTTTTCTTCCCAAGTCACCGTTAACGCGTGATGGAGCCCTGCTTTCCTGGGGATGGCTGAACACCTGCCTGCCGATGGGAAGTGGTGAGCCATTTCCTTGTCTTGCTTTGCTTGCGCGTGTGGCTTTTGTTTTACCTATTAAAGTGTCTTTATTTCAAGCCCCGAGTTTTCTCACTTTTTCTCTTCCGATTCTCTCCCCCATCCCACCGTGGAGGGCAGGTTTCTCGTGCTGACTAGAAGCCTTGTTTCACTTAGGTTTCACTTCTATTGTGTGCTCTATTGGATTACAGCTGTTGTGACTTCACCTGTCATTAAACATCTTGACCGCAAAGTGGTAGTTACCGTAAAGATAGTAGGTGTTTATAGGTTGGTTGCAGTGAAGGTGCCAGTCAAGGAACTACTCCGGTTCTAAAATGTCCGGTTGGTAGTTCTGCCTTGCACACTAGAACTTGTATAGTAAAGGGTGTGTAATTTCTTTGGGAAGAGTAACAGAAGTGTGGAGGTTGGGAGGAAACGAGAAGATGCATTGCATTAAAAGACCTCTGAAACTGCAAAGTGAAAAAGTGCTAGTATTTATTCATCTTAGAAATTATGCCTTAAAACATCATCTGCAAAAGTCATTTCAACAGTCAAATTTTCATAACAAATTAACCTTAGTGGATCTGTGATCACACAGAACGTATATTTTGTGTTTTCAATCAGTTTTGAAACATTGTCGTGTACTTCCTGCATCTTATTTTTGGAATTTGCAATTGTGTCCTCTTTGGATTTTCCAGCTGATAATTTCCACATTTCAATTTCGATTGCTCTTGTAAGTCGAAGAACTGGCTTCATCTCTTTCTCCTGTCTATGTATCGCTCTCCTTTCCTGTTCACTTCCATGTCTTCTTGGCTCTGTTGTCAAAATAGATAGGCAGAACATGTTGTGCATCACTTATTAGAGGGAAAGTCTATGCTCTGTTCAAAAGGTGTTAAGAATTAGACTTCCAACAGAAGACGCAAGATAGAGGTTCTAATCTCAGTTACCTGACTGGTTGTTTTAGACTTTGAGAACGTTTTAGGGTGTGGATTTCTTTTCCTCCAAGTTGGTGCATTGTAAGAGCCTGAAGTATATTTGTCTGTAGAAAAAAGACAGGCACTCTTTCTTAATTTCAGCTGCAATTTAGGGAAAGACTCTCTTAGCCTGGTATGCAAATTAAATATTACATTAGCTGAAGTATCAATGCATACATTGGGTGACTCAGACACCACCTCTGAAATACAAGGTAGTATTAAATATAGATTTTGCCCCTAGAACTCTAAAGATCATCTGTAATCTCGCAGCGTTTCCATCAGGCTCACAGGATCTTCCAAAGGAGGCGGATTGTGCCACGGACATCCTTGACTTGGACAAAGTGAATGTTCCTGTGTAGACAACCTGCCCAAAGGCATCAGTTGCTTTTAGATTAGACTACTCCACAATCCGGTCTCCTTTTTTGTCCCTGCTTGGGAAAGCGCTAGATGCAAGGCAGTGTTATGTTTTTGTACTAGGTGGTTGATTTTGCGTCAGAGTATGCTGCCCAATGACTGACTAGTTTTCTGTAAAACTCGGTTAGAAATCATTATTATGAATACTCTGGTTTTCTGTTAATTCCAGATTAATTCCATTAATTCAAAGTACTAATTCCACAATAGTCCTAAATTTTTCCTTTTGCACACAGCCTGTGAGTCTTACCATAGCTTTCGGTTTGGGTCCAAAATCTTCTATTTGCGTCAAGCTGATTCTTTGTTTGGAGCGTTTCCCAGCATACGGCTCAGGTACTGCTGAAAAGAAAGGTAGCGAAAGTGCTAAGGTGGTTTTTACGACAAAAATGCTGATCGCCTTTTTTTGGGGGGGGGGGGTGTTTTTTTCATTTTTTTTTAAACGCTATATCCTTTCTCAACCTGGAAATTTGATAAGATGTGTTCTTCGCATTGAGAATGTTCTCTCTGTAATCTCTATGAAAGAAAAAGAAAAACCCCACAACTATTCGCCCCTGAGACGAAGCGGTGATGCTGGGATTCCTTTTGCTTCACTTCATTTGTCTGAAAGTGGGGGTTACTGTGTCTGAAGGAGGTTCCTTTGATTGGCAATTAAGACAGGGAGGCACCTCTAGGTGGAGATTCAGCCCAGCTTAAGAGAGGTGACTGAAACGGGCAAGATGAAATCACTTTCTTAACGTTTAAGGATCCTGTGTAAGCAGGAACCCACCTGTCGGTCCATTGCACTTTGGTTCTTGGGTGACGGTGGCAGTACGGTAGACTACATATGCTGATCTTCGAGGTTCTGAAGAACTGAAATAAGTGTCTCTTCCAGTTTCTCTCACAGGAGGAACAGCAGAAGCAGCTTCATCGTCCTTACTTTGACCCCTTTGTTGGCGACGTGGTTTTGCTTTGGGGTCTGGAGTGTGAATTCCTAAAAGAGAAGCAGCAAACTCAGACCAAAATGCTGGGCTATTCCTTCAAAATTGGACATGTTGCAGGAGGCCGGAGGCTGGAAGGCCTAGATAAAGCAAATGCTCTTTGTGGCTAGTCCAATCCAAATATGGACTGTCCCTATCTGACACTAAGAACAGAAATTAACTAGGTCCTGCCAAGTCATCTGTGAGTTGAGTAAACAAGAAGGAATAAGCCAACTGTTTTCTCAAAATACCTTTTCCTGTTCCTGTGTTATGGACTTGCTTTCTTCCTCGGAAACCCATTGCTTCTCCTTTGCTTCTTTACCGGATAGTTCTTTACCCGCTCCATGCGATTGGTTCCTGAGGGATTAAAATAGCGCATATTTACTTTTTGCAAAAGCAGGCACAATCTTCTCCTCCAAAAATGCTTTTTTGTTTGGTTGGTGGTTTTGGGTATTTTTGGGTTGGGTTTTTTTTTTTTTGTTTTTTAAAGCAGATCTCCCACTTCATACACAGGTCTTCTTGGGCTGTACATGTTAAAAGTGCCGTTCCTCAGAAGGAAAGCGGAAGCGGTTATGGTTCCTCTAGAAGAGTTCACAGTTGCAAAATCTTGCAAGGAAACTCAAAAATTGACTATAAACACAAAGGTGTTGGACTCGTTCAATGTCTTTGACCGCTTCTGGCTTAGAATGCTTCTCATTATGAATTTGAAAATCTTCATGAATACTGTATTTTGGGTTTACAGTTTAAAAGTACAAACATTAGCTTTAATCCACATACGCGTTTGTAATCACTGCGAATCAAAAGCTGCATGCAATTTATGTGCGTGTGTCCTGGTTTTAGCTGAGAGGGTTGATTTTCTTCATAGTAGCTAGTGTGAGGATATGTTTTGGATTTGTGCGGGAGACAGTGTTGATAATATAGAGATGTTTTTGTTCTATGGACTTCTTGTTGAGCAGTGTTTACACAGGGCAAGGCCTTTTCTGCTTCTTGCACTGCCCTGCCAGCGGGATGGCTGGGGCTGCACAAGAAGTTGGGAGGAGACAGACAGGACAGGTGACCCAAGCTGACCAAAGGGATATTCCATACCATATGACGTCATGCTCAGTTTATAAGGAGCTTGGGGGGAAGAGAAGGGGGGGGGGTGGCGTTCGGAGTGATGGCGTTTGTCTTCCCAAGTAACCGTTACGCGTGACAGAGCCCTGCTTCCCTGGGGATGGCTGAACACCTGCCTGCCCATGGGGAGTGGTGAATGAATTCCTTGCTTTGCTTTGCTGTGCGCACGGCTTTTGCTTTACCTATTAAAATGTCTTTATCTCAACCCACGAGTTTTCTCACTTTAACTTTTCCAGTTCTCTCCCCCATCCCGATGGGGGGAGCGAGTGAGCGGCTGCGTGGTGCTTAGCTGCCGGCTGGGGTAAAACCAAGACAGCGTGTCACAGGGGAACAAATCCTTTTCCAAAGTCAAAGTGTACCATCTAAATGGGAACCCAATGCAAAGGGACTCCACAGCATAGGGTGACAACCCTGGTCTGTGTGTCGCTACAAGGTAACTCAGTTAGCAACAAACCAGGAACCTTAATTAGCATGGTCCTGCCTACCGGTGCTTATTTCTCACGTGCTGCACATGAGGCACGCTTTTCCTCTGGCTCGGCTGCATCGTCAGTTGAGCTACGTGTTGTCCTGCGAGCTGAACAACTGAAATGATGTGGCATGCAAACTAACTTCAGTTTATAACTTGATATAAGTTTAATCCTCAGGCACATCGGTGATACAGTTTACAGCATGGGCCCAGGCATGCTTGTAACAGCTGACCTGGCGTTGCTGACGTGGTGCCAAGGAGCATTGCAGCACTACCAGTGAACGGCCAAAGCTTCAACCTTGTCACATTGGCTTTAGCTCCGATGTCAACGTACCTAGTGGTAAGGGTATTCTACTGCGGACATGTCTGTTTTATAACTTCACAGAAGCAATTCTTTTCCAAAATTAAGCAGGAAAAATTCAATTGGAATCAGCATAGAGGATCTTTTTTTTCCTAGAATGATGCTAACCCAAGCAGAATGGTAAAGAGTGGTTTTGATTGTTACAGGTAATGGTGCAGCATGAGAAAGAGTCTCTAGAACATAACAAAGAAAGAATAACTCGGATCTAAAATGGTGAAGCTTAATGCGTGCACGTTCAGGTTTTTTTACTTAGCACATGATGTTCAGCAAAGAGAAGCTGATGCTAAAGTGTATTACCTCCGTTTTCAAAGGATCCACGATCTGTTCTGGGAATGGTCTCTGCTGGTACTGTCGTTCCTGAGCTCTCTCCTTCTCCTTTTGCATTCTTAAATGTTGTAGGAATTGTATCACCGTCGCCTGGAAGGGCAACAGAGAGAGTGGTTTAGCTGCTTGTGTGTAAGCCCGGGGAATGGCGCTGCCATTCTCTTCCTCCCTCAGTGATCCTATCTGACTGAATTTCTGGTATTTTCAAGATGCATGTCATTGTGGTACCAAAAACCTCAGAGAACTGTCTGGAAGAAATGCTTTGGGGAAACATCTCTATCCTTTTCTCTGAATGTATCTAATTCTAAAGACAGACCTATATTAGAACCTGTATTTGCCTGTTTGTTACTGATTTCCTTGTCGATAGTCTAAGTATATCTCAATGAGGTGACATAAATCTTGGTCGTGAGGAAAAATTGTAGGGAAGACCACCTCTGTCGTGTGTCTCAGGAAAGTAGACATAGGCTTAATAGCCCATTTCTACCTTTTCCCTCGCCAGTGGACGCAGGTAGTCGCCACGTGTGTGACACTACCCATGTATATGGGGAAAAAGTAGTGAAGTCTGTTGACGCTCTTTGTAATACGCTATCCTTCATTGTCACTACATTAAAGAAGAGGGGAGGAGGGGCAAGCTATGGAGTAGTTTCTCCCTGTAACAGTAATTTAAAAAGTGGTAAACGATGTCCCAGAAGATGAAAAGCACTTGCCTGCCTGCAAGTCTCGCTCGGTAGCTTCCCAGGGTAGTAGCTCGTTTTCCCGAGGTGAAGACACAGTTTTTGTTGATTGGTGTTCCTGAGGGTACTGAATCCCGTAATACTCTCCTAAACATACCCCCAGGGGAGGAAAAAACCCAATGTTTACTGTATCGGCAGTATTGCTGTTTAGGAAAGAGTGACTATATTGCTGTTTAGGAAAGAGTGACTGATTTCCTACTTACCAGATTGATAGCATATTTCCTTTATTGCTCTTTCCTCTTCAAGGTCTGCAGCAGTCTGAGGCACCCAGTCAGGAGCACCTGTAGGCAGTATTTTTAAAAGGTTACGCGGTATCTATACAAAGACCTTCAACAATTCTTAATGGTCAAAAACCAACGTGAGTTTCATTGTGGTCAGGGTTTGTTTTTTTCTGACGGCAACCTCTGATTCTGGACAGAAAAATGATTCCTGAATAGCAGGAGTTTCCAGCTGCAGTGGAATTGCAGTTCCAACACGTATACAACAAGCTCTGCCCAAAGTTCCTCTGCTGCAATGTCTGCCGGCAGAGCTGGTGAAGGGAGTGCTCCTTGTCTGTCTCAGTTAAGGCCGCTAAGATCAGCAAAGCCCTCCTTTTTATACTGTTTAAATTGAGGTGGCTTACTCGGACTGAAACCGAGTTAGGAAGCGCTAACAGGCAGCCCCGAAGGGCAGGGGGAAAGTGAAAAGCAGCTTGGGGCGGCCTGAGAACTAGCACAGGAATTTGCGGAGTGCACGCATGAGAGCAGGTCGGTCTCTCGCTTTCACCCCCTGGGACTGCACGGTTCATTCCTTCCCAACGAGTCTCTCAGTCAACGGTTTAACTACATTTCAAAACCTAAATAAAATCTAATATAGCAATAAATGTATACACATACACACTCGGTTAAACTAATGAAGAGTTTTGAGGGATTCTCTTTGCTAGATTGAAGAATATCTTTCTGTAGTAAAATGAGACCGCCTACAGAGTTTAGGAAATCAGTGAAACAAGGCTTCTAGTCAGCATGAGAAACCTGCCCTCCATGGTGGGATGGGGGAGAGAATCGGCAGAGAAAAAGTGAGAAAACTCGTGGCTTGAAAGAAAGACAGTTTAATAGGTAAATACTTTGAGCAAAGTATTTAAGGGGAAGTCACACAGCTACCTTTTGTAAACCAACCTGTGACTTCACCTTCAGTGAGGAGAGTGTACAGCCCCTGTTCAAAAGTTTGTTTCCCAGAGAAGAAGTACCACCTCCTGAACTTGTCATTTTGTCCCCAAATTTTGAGAAATTTTGAAGAGTGACTACCAGTTCCAATAGTTTGGAGATTATGTCAAAAACCCGTCAAGACCTCTTTTCTCAAAAGAGGATGGTTTGATGGTTATGCTAATAAATGAGTTGGAAAGTGCATTGCGAGAGTGGAAAACCCCCTTCTACCCCCCGGTAAACGAAAGAAAAAATTGTTTACCGTTCTCCTCCTCTTCATCATCGTCCTCATCGTCGTCTTCATCGTTGAGGTGTATAGTCAGTGGAGGGTGAATTGGTCGTAAAATATTCTTTTGATTTCTGAGTGACTCTTGACCATGGGCTGGGTGCGGAATCCCTTCTTGGACACCTTGTTGCAATGGGCATCTGCAGGAAAGAACATTACATTCATTTTGTTAGGAGGGAACTGGAAGATCAAATCCAGGTTCAGGCCAGCAGGTATCTTCTTGAAATCATTGCCATACTGAAGGAGTCATTAAATAGACGGATTGTGCCTTTTCCGAAAAATCTTCTGCTGAGGTCGGCAAAAGAGCGTCTTCCAAGTACAGAAAGTCTGAAAAAGCAGGCAGATATTTACACTATGGGACAACATGGGATTAGTAATACGGGGGCTGAAGTGAGTCAATGAGTTTAGAACCCCACCTGTGAAAATATTTTAAACATGCTGAATAATAGGCAGGCCATGGCATCGATTTTGAAGAGTTTAGCAACGCTAAGCACAGGAGTACCAATTTTTAGCTTGTCGACAATTTTTTCTCTCAAAATCTTCTGAACCACAACTCTCTCTACTAAGTGCAAAGTGTAGATTTTGAGAAGGAATATGAAGTTCATGACATTAATTTACACTCAACCAGATTCTTGTGCATCTCTTGCTTGCCTATGAGCAGCATGTGTATCATGTTAAAGGCATTTTAGTAGCACTCCTGCAGACCAGATTTGTTGTATCTCGTGCAAGAGAAATTAAGATACAACACTTAACTTGGTAGAGCCTTTATTTATTCATTTCATTAGTAATGTATTTATTGATTTATTAATTTATTCCAAACGACAAACTGGAAATACATCTGCACACACAGCACTGTAATCTGATGTTGTCTCTACAAGGGGTGTCTCATCCATATAACATGTTGTGCTCTATCAACAGATACTGCTGCTGGTGGCCCTAACAACCTCCTCCCTCCAACCACACACGCTGCTTTTCATTTCTCTTAAGTGCTTACCTGCCCACTAACCATTTTCACTCCTGGAGAGATTTCATCTAGCAAATACCCAAGGAAGGCAACATTTTTACTCCATGGATCTTAGCAACCTAAACTGCCTTTTGTGACTTCACCTTTCATGTCACCGATAGTTACAAAGATTCGTAAGCAGACAGCTAAAAAAAGTCATATGGCAACCCTATTCAAATGCCAATCCAATTCCTTTCTTTGCCTTCAACTTGCCGGCATAGCGGATCATACCTGATTGATTTGCCATGGTACATTTCTTCACCTGCACGTACGCTACGTAAGCGCTGGAAGGACGTTTTTGTGCACTTACTTAAGAGCTCTACTGGACAAATGGCTGAGAAAATATTTTTACTCACTGTTACTCGGCGGCAAAAAAAGTCCATTTATGCTGCGAGGTTTGCTATGATGGAAGGCGCAACTGATCCTCAAGCAGCCTGATGGTTGTGTTTTCCAGAAACAGGAGATGTTGCTGTACTTCTGCTGCAGGAGAAAACAGGTTTCAGATACTGTCAATACAGCGATAAAACGGGACTAAATGGATTCATATACAGCGTACTGCTGTGAACATATGACTAAGATTTTGTGGGACCACGCGCTGCTACTTTCGAACATGTAAAGTTATCTTAAGCTCCAGGTAACTCTAAAGTTACCTTGAGCTAGGGCAAGGGAGCTTTCGTGATGTCTGTAGATGAGAATAGGAGCAAAGCAGTCTCCTTACTGTACTGCAGTGCGTGCAGTATCGTGGGTTACCGGCGGTTTCTTAATGAGTTTCTATGTCATTTTTTAAAGGACATCAAAGTCACACTTGAAAATAGTTGAATACGTGACGGGAAGTTCCACCCAGTTCCAGACATTAGCAGCTGGGTCTCAGAGCAGCATCTCCAAAACATGCCACTTCTGGACTGTCGTCGGGACAGCTGGGTGTTTAGAGGATCGTGAGCTCTTCTCACTGCTCCTGAAAATCAGCTGTTTGATCTACAGATGGGGCCAGGACCCACGCAGAGTGGCATAGCGATGTCTAACTTTACATAACCACCCTCCCTTTCAAGACAGATATGTCAGGAGAATCAAGGGTACAAACCACTCTACAATCTACAGCATTTACCTGTGCGTAGGGGGAACAAACATGGAAAGAGCGGTCATTCCCAGCTGCGGCCATTTCCAGCTTTCAGGCTTCTCCTCCACTCTCCTACTGCTGGCAGAACATACACGAAAAAGTTAGAGCTCTCAACATTCAGGCAACTTGTAATCGTGTCCTGAAAGCAGTAGTTCTCTTTCCAAACCTGGACCTTCAGACCTTTTTGGAAACAAGGAAGGAGCTGCTACCTTCTCCGGGCTTGCTGAACGGACGAAGGCAGTTGCTAGCCGGTATAGAATGTTACGTTACGAAAGCTCCCAACTGCTCCTCCAGCTCGTGACATCAGCATGATGGTGCTATGTGGCCTGTCCAGCTTGAACACCTTCCTCTCTCCCTTGCTTCAGAGTAGAGTACGGAAAATCGGACCGTTTCAAAGGGTCTCCCCTTCTGGTGTTTCTTTAACGTAAACCGGAACAAACCCATTTGGCAGGGCTACAAGAATACCCAACTTCTTGCTTATCCTTATCCTTTGACTAGGTTTTCAACCAAAATCCTGTTGGCCCATGTTTTTCTTGCAGCACCTCTTTCTTTGGATGGAGAAACTTGCTGCTTCGTGTTAGTACACTGCTAGCTGTTAACGGCTGACGTTGTTGGGGTTCATTGCTTTTTCTTGCTTCCATGATGTCCAGTGCCACAGCTAAAGCAGAAAGAACAGCGTACACTTGTGTCCCTAATTAAGACCTCTGTTCTCGCTCCTGTCCGAGGCTGCCTCTGAACAGACAATATCTAGGCGGGGAAAGGAAGTTTCAGTCCTGCTGCAGGTCTGGAGCGACAAGGCACAGTGAGAGGTTTTTCCGTAGGGCTCCCCCCTGGAAAGCGGGAAAGGAAGGTCGTCTCTGAGGGCCGTTTCAGCTCTGTCCCCCTCCTTTCCTGCCAGGTGGCACCCAGGTGTTGGCCCTGAAGGTTTGCGAGCTATTCTTGCTTTGTTGTGCCTCAAGTGTAGGGAACAGCCAGGGCAAGGACGAGGCCGCACTCCCCCCCCCCCAACCATTGGGGGAACAGGCAAACGGAGCTTGTGGAGCCCTTGGTGGGAAAAATAAGCTGCTCTCTCATGTTTCTTCTTTCTTTTCTTTCTTTTCTTTCAGCAGTTTTATTTGGTGATCAGAGGAATATCGGACTTATGACAGAAGCATTCATCGGAGGCAGCAAGAGGTGCAGTACTTCGCAAGGTGAAAGTAGTAAGTCATGGTGCCCAATCACAGTTATTTCTTGTTGTGATTGGGGTGGCATTCACCTGTCTGGCTGTGGGCCTGCGGGTCGTGTTTCCTGGTTTTAGTAGCAGCAGCAGCAGCAGGAGCAGGAGCAGCAGCTACTGCTGTGTGTCGGCTGGGTGACTTTCTCCCCTGGGTGTTTGGGTTCTGGATGGAAGAGCTGAAACGATTGCCAAAACGTCAGTAACTTCGTTGTTCAGCTCTGAGTACCAGCGCCATCTTGATGGTGGTTGTGTAAGGGGACCTCCCTGCACTAGGTTTTGGCTAGGATAGAGTTATTTTTCTGCACAGTGTGGGGCTGTGTTGTGGATTTGTGCTGAAAACAGTGTTGCTAATACCAGGATATTTTGGTTACTGCTGAGCAGTGCTCAGGCAGCGTCAAGGCCTTTTCTGCTTCTCACCCCCCCCACCAGCGAGTAGCTGGGGGTGCACAAGAAGTTGGGAGGGGACACAGCCGGGACGGCTGACCCCAGCCGACTAAAGGGATATTGCATACCATAGGAGGTCATGCTCAGCATATAAGGGGCTTTGGGAAGAAGAAGAAGAAGAAGAAGAAGAAGAAGAAGAAGAAAGAGGGTAGACTCAGAGCGGTGGCGTTTTTTTCTTCCCAAGTCACCGTTAACGCGTGATGGAGCCCTGCTTTCCTGGGGTGGCTGAACACCTGCCTGCCGATGGGAAGTGGTGAGCCATTTCCTTGTCTTGCTTTGCTTGCGCGTGTGGCTTTTGTTTTACCTATTAAAGTGTCTTTATTTCAAGCCCCGAGTTTTCTCACTTTTTCTCTTCCGATTCTCTCCCCCATCCCACCGTGGAGGGCAGGTTTCTCGTGCTGACTAGAAGCCTTGTTTCACTTAGGTTTCACTTCTATTGTGTGCTCTATTGGATTACAGCTGTTGTGACTTCACCTGTCATTAAACATCTTGACCACAAAGTGGTAGTTACCGTAAAGATAGTAGGTGTTTATAGGTTGGTTGCAGTGAAGGTGCCGGTCAAGGAACTACTCCGGTTCTAAAATGTCCGGTTGGTAGTTCTGCCTTGCACACTAGAACTTGTATAGTAAAGGGTGTGTAATTTCTTTGGGGAAGAGTAACAGAAGTGTGGAGGTTGGGAGGAAACGAGAAGATGCGTTGCATTAAAAGACCTCTGAAACTGCAAAGTGAAAAAGTGCTAGTATTTATTCATCTTAGAAATTATGCCTTAAAACATCATCTGCAAAAGTCATTTAAACAGTCAAATTTTCATAACAAATTAACCTTAGTGGATCTGTGATCACACAGAACGTATATTTTGTGTTTTCAATCAGTTTTGAAACATTGTCGTGTACTTCCTGCATCTTATTTTTGGAATTTGCAATTGTGTCCTCTTTGGATTTTCCAGCTGATAATTTCCACATTTCAATTTCGATTGCTCTTGTAAGTCGAAGAACTGGCTTCATCTCTTTCTCCTGTCTATGTATCGCTCTCCTTTCCTGTTCACTTCCATGTCTTCTTGGCTCTGTTGTCAAAATAGATAGGCAGAACATGTTGTGCATCACTTATTAGAGGGAAAGTCTATGCTCTGTTCAAAAGGTGTTAAGAATTAGACTTCCAACAGAAGACGCAAGATAGAGGTTCTAATCTCAGTTACCTGACTGGTTGTTTTAGACTTTGAGAACGTTTTAGGGTGTGGATTTCTTTTCCTCCAAGTTGGTGCATTGTAAGAGCCTGAAGTATATTTGTCTGTAGAAAAAAGACAGGCACTCTTTCTTAATTTCAGCTGCAATTTAGGGAAAGACTCTCTTAGCCTGGTATGCAAATTAAATATTACATTAGCTGAAGTATCAATGCATACATTGGGTGACTCAGACACCACCTCTGAAATACAAGGTAGTATTAAATATAGATTTTGCCCCTAGAACTCTAAAGATCATCTGTAATCTCGCAGCGTTTCCATCAGGCTCACAGGATCTTCCAAAGGAGGCGGATTGTGCCACGGACATCCTTGACTTGGACAAAGTGAATGTTCCTGTGTAGACAACCTGCCCAAAGGCATCAGTTGCTTTTAGATTAGACTACTCCACAATCCGGTCTCCTTTTTTTGTCCCTGCTTGGGAAAGCGCTAGATGCAAGGCAGTGTTATGTTTTTGTACTAGGTGGTTGATTTTGCGTCAGAGTATGCTGCCCAATGACTGACTAGTTTTCTGTAAAACTCGGTTAGAAATCATTATTATGAATACTCTGGTTTTCTGTTAATTCCAGATTAATTCCATTAATTCAAAGTACTAATTCCACAATAGTCCTAAATTTTTCCTTTTGCACACAGCCTGTGAGTCTTACCATAGCTTTCGGTTTGGGTCCAAAATCTTCTATTTGCGTCAAGCTGATTCTTTTGTTTGGAGCGTTTCCCAGCATACGGCTCAGGTACTGCTGAAAAGAAAGGTAGCGAAAGTGCTAAGGTGGTTTTTACGACAAAAATGCTGATCGCCTTTTTTGGGGGGGGGGGGGTGTTTTTTTCATTTTTTTTTAAACGCTATATCCTTTCTCAACCTGGAAATTTGATAAGATGTGTTCTTCGCATTGAGAATGTTCTCTCTGTAATCTCTATGAAAGAAAAAGAAAAACCCCACAACTATTCGCCCCTGAGACGAAGCGGTGATGCTGGGATTCCTTTTGCTTCACTTCATTTGTCTGAAAGTGGGGGTTACTGTGTCTGAAGGAGGTTCCTTTGATTGGCAATTAAGACAGGGAGGCACCTCTAGGTGGAGATTCAGCCCAGCTTAAGAGAGGTGACTGAAACGGGCAAGATGAAATCACTTTCTTAACGTTTAAGGATCCTGTGTAAGCAGGAACCCACCTGTCGGTCCATTGCACTTTGGTTCTTGGGTGACGGTGGCAGTACGGTAGACTACATATGCTGATCTTCGAGGTTCTGAAGAACTGAAATAAGTGTCTCTTCCAGTTTCTCTCACAGGAGGAACAGCAGAAGCAGCTTCATCGTCCTTACTTTGACCCCTTTGTTGGCGACGTGGTTTTGCTTTGGGGTCTGGAGTGTGAATTCCTAAAAGAGAAGCAGCAAACTCAGACCAAAATGCTGGGCTATTCCTTCAAAATTGGACATGTTGCAGGAGGCCGGAGGCTGGAAGGCCTAGATAAAGCAAATGCTCTTTGTGGCTAGTCCAATCCAAATATGGACTGTCCCTATCTGACACTAAGAACAGAAATTAACTAGGTCCTGCCAAGTCATCTGTGAGTTGAGTAAACAAGAAGGAATAAGCCAACTGTTTTCTCAAAATACCTTTTCCTGTTCCTGTGTTATGGGACTTGCTTTCTTCCTCGGAAACCCATTGCTTCTCCTTTGCTTCTTTACCGGGATAGTTCTTTACCCGCTCCATGCGATTGGTTCCTGAGGGATTAAAATAGCGCATATTTACTTTTTGCAAAAGCAGGCACAATCTTCTCCTCCAAAAATGCTTTTTTGTTTGGTTGGTGGTTTTGGGGTATTTTTGGGTTGGGTTTTTTTTTTTTTTGTTTTTTAAAGCAGATCTCCCACTTCATACACAGGTCTTCTTGGGCTGTACATGTTAAAAGTGCCGTTCCTCAGAAGGAAAGCGGAAGCGGTTATGGTTCCTCTAGAAGAGTTCACAGTTGCAAAATCTTGCAAGGAAACTCAAAAATTGACTATAAACACAAAGGTGTTGGACTCGTTCAATGTCTTTGACCGCTTCTGGCTTAGAATGCTTCTCATTATGAATTTGAAAATCTTCATGAATACTGTATTTTGGGTTTACAGTTTAAAAGTACAAACATTAGCTTTAATCCACATACGCGTTTGTAATCACTGCGAATCAAAAGCTGCATGCAATTTATGTGCGTGTGTCCTGGTTTTAGCTGAGAGGGTTGATTTTCTTCATAGTAGCTAGTGTGAGGATATGTTTTGGATTTGTGCGGGAGACAGTGTTGATAATATAGAGATGTTTTTGTTCTATGGACTTCTTGTTGAGCAGTGTTTACACAGGGCAAGGCCTTTTCTGCTTCTTGCACTGCCCTGCCAGCGGGATGGCTGGGGCTGCACAAGAAGTTGGGAGGAGACAGACAGGACAGGTGACCCAAGCTGACCAAAGGGATATTCCATACCATATGACGTCATGCTCAGTTTATAAGGAGCTTGGGGGAAGAGAAGGGGGGGGGGGTGGCGTTCGGAGTGATGGCGTTTGTCTTCCCAAGTAACCGTTACGCGTGACAGAGCCCTGCTTCCCTGGGGATGGCTGAACACCTGCCTGCCCATGGGGAGTGGTGAATGAATTCCTTGCTTTGCTTTGCCTGTGCGCACGGCTTTTGCTTTACCTATTAAAATGTCTTTATCTCAACCCACGAGTTTTCTCACTTTAACTTTTCCAGTTCTCTCCCCCATCCCGATGGGGGGAGCGAGTGAGCGGCTGCGTGGTGCTTAGCTGCCGGCTGGGGTAAAACCAAGACAGCGTGTCACAGGGGGAACAAATCCTTTTCCAAAGTCAAAGTGTACCATCTAAATGGGAACCCAATGCAAAGGGACTCCACAGCATAGGGTGACAACCCTGGTCTGTGTGTCGCTACAAGGTAACTCAGTTAGCAACAAACCAGGAACCTTAATTAGCATGGTCCTGCCTACCGGTGCTTATTTCTCACGTGCTGCACATGAGGCACGCTTTTCCTCTGGCTCGGCTGCATCGTCAGTTGAGCTACGTGTTGTCCTGCGAGCTGAACAACTGAAATGATGTGGCATGCAAACTAACTTCAGTTTATAACTTGATATAAGTTTAATCCTCAGGCACATCGGTGATACAGTTTACAGCATGGGCCCAGGCATGCTTGTAACAGCTGACCTGGCGTTGCTGACGTGGTGCCAAGGAGCATTGCAGCACTACCAGTGAACGGCCAAAGCTTCAACCTTGTCACATTGGCTTTAGCTCCGATGTCAACGTACCTAGTGGTAAGGGTATTCTACTGCGGACATGTCTGTTTTATAACTTCACAGAAGCAATTCTTTTCCAAAATTAAGCAGGAAAAATTCAATTGGAATCAGCATAGAGGATCTTTTTTTACTAGAATGATGCTAACCCAAGCAGAATGGTAAAGAGTGGTTTTGATTGTTACAGGTAATGGTGCAGCATGAGAAAGAGTCTCTAGAACATAACAAAGAAAGAATAACTCGGATCTAAAATGGTGAAGCTTAATGCGTGCACGTTCAGGTTTTTTTACTTAGCACATGATGTTCAGCAAAGAGAAGCTGATGCTAAAGTGTATTACCTCCGTTTTCAAAGGATCCACGATCTGTTCTGGGAATGGTCTCTGCTGGTACTGTCGTTCCTGAGCTCTCTCCTTCTCCTTTTGCATTCTTAAATGTTGTAGGAATTGTATCACCGTCGCCTGGAAGGGCAACAGAGAGAGTGGTTTAGCTGCTTGTGTGTAAGCCCGGGGAATGGCGCTGCCATTCTCTTCCTCCCTCAGTGATCCTATCTGACTGAATTTCTGGTATTTTCAAGATGCATGTCATTGTGGTACCAAAAACCTCAGAGAACTGTCTGGAAGAAATGCTTTGGGGAAACATCTCTATCCTTTTCTCTGAATGTATCTAATTCTAAAGACAGACCTATATTAGAACCTGTATTTGCCTGTTTGTTACTGATTTCCTTGTCGATAGTCTAAGTATATCTCAATGAGGTGACATAAATCTTGGTCGTGAGGAAAAATTGTAGGGAAGACCACCTCTGTCGTGTGTCTCAGGAAAGTAGACATAGGCTTAATAGCCCATTTCTACCTTTTCCCTCGCCAGTGGGCGCAGGTAGTCGCCACGTGTGTGACACTACCCATGTATATGGGGAAAAAGTAGTGAAGTCTGTTGACGCTCTTTGTAATACGCTATCCTTCATTGTCACTACATTAAAGAAGAGGGGAGGAGGGGCAAGCTATGGAGTAGTTTCTCCCTGTAACAGTAATTTAAAAAGTGGTAAACGATGTCCCAGAAGATGAAAAGCACTTGCCTGCCTGCAAGTCTCGCTCGGTAGCTTCCCAGGGTAGTAGCTCGTTTTCCCGAGGTGAAGACACAGTTTTTGTTGATTGGTGTTCCTGAGGGTACTGAATCCCGTAATACTCTCCTAAACATACCCCCAGGGGAGGAAAAAAACCCAATGTTTACTGTATCGGCAGTATTGCTGTTTAGGAAAGAGTGACTATATTGCTGTTTAGGAAAGAGTGACTGATTTCCTACTTACCAGATTGATAGCATATTTCCTTTATTGCTCTTTCCTCTTCAAGGTCTGCAGCAGTCTGAGGCACCCAGTCAGGAGCACCTGTAGGCAGTATTTTTAAAAGGTTACGCGGTATCTATACAAAGACCTTCAACAATTCTTAATGGTCAAAAACCAACGTGAGTTTCATTGTGGTCAGGGTTTGTTTTTTTCTGACGGCAACCTCTGATTCTGGACAGAAAAATGATTCCTGAATAGCAGGAGTTTCCAGCTGCAGTGGAATTGCAGTTCCAACACGTATACAACAAGCTCTGCCCAAAGTTCCTCTGCTGCAATGTCTGCCGGCAGAGCTGGTGAAGGGAGTGCTCCTTGTCTGTCTCAGTTAAGGCCGCTAAGATCAGCAAAGCCCTCCTTTTTATACTGTTTAAATTGAGGTGGCTTACTCGGACTGAAACCGAGTTAGGAAGCGCTAACAGGCAGCCCCGAAGGGCAGGGGGAAAGTGAAAAGCAGCTTGGGGCGGCCTGAGAACTAGCACAGGAATTTGCGGAGTGCACGCATGAGAGCAGGTCGGTCTCTCGCTTTCACCCCCTGGGACTGCACGGTTCATTCCTTCCCAACGAGTCTCTCAGTCAACGGTTTAACTACATTTCAAAACCTAAATAAAATCTAATATAGCAATAAATGTATACACATACACACTCGGTTAAACTAATGAAGAGTTTTGAGGGGATTCTCTTTGCTAGATTGAAGAATATCTTTCTGTAGTAAAATGAGACCGCCTACAGAGTTTAGGAAATCAGTGAAACAAGGCTTCTAGTCAGCATGAGAAACCTGCCCTCCATGGTGGGATGGGGGAGAGAATCGGCAGAGAAAAAGTGAGAAAACTCGTGGCTTGAAAGAAAGACAGTTTAATAGGTAAATACTTTGAGCAAAGTATTTAAGGGGAAGTCACACAGCTACCTTTTGTAAACCAACCTGTGACTTCACCTTCAGTGAGGAGAGTGTACAGCCCCTGTTCAAAAGTTTGTTTCCCAGAGAAGAAGTACCACCTCCTGAACTTGTCATTTTGTCCCCAAATTTTGAGAAATTTTGAAGAGTGACTACCAGTTCCAATAGTTTGGAGATTATGTCAAAAACCCGTCAAGACCTCTTTTCTCAAAAGAGGATGGTTTGATGGTTATGCTAATAAATGAGTTGGAAAGTGCATTGCGAGAGTGGAAAACCCCCTTCTACCCCCCGGTAAACGAAAGAAAAAATTGTTTACCGTTCTCCTCCTCTTCATCATCGTCCTCATCGTCGTCTTCATCGTTGAGGTGTATAGTCAGTGGAGGGTGAATTGGTCGTAAAATATTCTTTTGATTTCTGAGTGACTCTTGACCATGGGCTGGGTGCGGAATCCCTTCTTGGACACCTTGTTGCAATGGGGCATCTGCAGGAAAGAACATTACATTCATTTTGTTAGGAGGGAACTGGAAGATCAAATCCAGGTTCAGGCCAGCAGGTATCTTCTTGAAATCATTGCCATACTGAAGGAGTCATTAAATAGACGGATTGTGCCTTTTCCGAAAAATCTTCTGCTGAGGTCGGCAAAAGAGCGTCTTCCAAGTACAGAAAGTCTGAAAAAGCAGGCAGATATTTACACTATGGGACAACATGGGATTAGTAATACGGGGGCTGAAGTGAGTCAATGAGTTTAGAACCCCACCTGTGAAAATATTTTAAACATGCTGAATAATAGGCAGGCCATGGCATCGATTTTGAAGAGTTTAGCAACGCTAAGCACAGGAGTACCAATTTTTAGCTTGTCGACAATTTTTTCTCTCAAAATCTTCTGAACCACAACTCTCTCTACTAAGTGCAAAGTGTAGATTTTGAGAAGGAATATGAAGTTCATGATATTAATTTACACTCAACCAGATTCTTGTGCATCTCTTGCTTGCCTATGAGCAGCATGTGTATCATGTTAAAGGCATTTTAGTAGCACTCCTGCAGACCAGATTTGTTGTATCTCGTGCAAGAGAAATTAAGATACAACACTTAACTTGGTAGAGCCTTTATTTATTCATTTCATTAGTAATGTATTTATTGATTTATTAATTTATTCCAAACGACAAACTGGAAATACATCTGCACACACAGCACTGTAATCTGATGTTGTCTCTACAAGGGGTGTCTCATCCATATAACATGTTGTGCTCTATCAACAGATACTGCTGCTGGTGGCCCTAACAACCTCCTCCCTCCAACCACACACGCTGCTTTTCATTTCTCTTAAGTGCTTACCTGCCCACTAACCATTTTCACTCCTGGAGAGATTTCATCTAGCAAATACCCAAGGAAGGCAACATTTTTACTCCATGGATCTTAGCAACCTAAACTGCCTTTTGTGACTTCACCTTTCATGTCACCGATAGTTACAAAGATTCGTAAGCAGACAGCTAAAAAAAGTCATATGGCAACCCTATTCAAATGCCAATCCAATTCCTTTCTTTGCCTTCAACTTGCCGGCATAGCGGATCATACCTGATTGATTTGCCATGGTACATTTCTTCACCTGCACGTACGCTACGTAAGCGCTGGAAGGACGTTTTTGTGCACTTACTTAAGAGCTCTACTGGACAAATGGCTGAGAAAATATTTTTACTCACTGTTACTCGGCGGCAAAAAAAGTCCATTTATGCTGCGAGGTTTGCTATGATGGAAGGCGCAACTGATCCTCAAGCAGCCTGGTGGTTGTGTTTCCCAGAAACAGGAGATGTTGCTGTACTTCTGCTGCAGGAGAAAACAGGTTTCAGATACTGTCAATACAGCGATAAAACGGGACTAAATGGATTCATATACAGCGTACTGCTGTGAACATATGACTAAGATTTTGTGGGACCACGCGCTGCTACTTTCGAACATGTAAAGTTATCTTAAGCTCCAGGTAACTCTGAAGTTACCTTGAGCTAGGGCAAGGGAGCTTTCGTGATGTCTGTAGATGAGAATAGGAGCAAAGCAGTCTCCTTACTGTACTGCAGTGCGTGCAGTATCGTGGGTTACCGGCGGTTTCTTAATGAGTTTCTATGTCATTTTTTTAAAGGACATCAAAGTCACACTTGAAAATAGTTGAATACGTGACGGGAAGTTCCACCCAGTTCCAGACATTAGCAGCTGGGTCTCAGAGCAGCATCTCCAAAACATGCCACTTCTGGACTGTCGTCGGGACAGCTGGGTGTTTAGAGGATCGTGAGCTCTTCTCACTGCTCCTGAAAATCAGCTGTTTGATCTACAGATGGGGCCAGGACCCACGCAGAGTGGCATAGCGATGTCTAACTTTACATAACCACCCTCCCTTTCAAGACAGATATGTCAGGAGAATCAAGGGTACAAACCACTCTACAATCTACAGCATTTACCTGTGCGTAGGGGGAACAAACATGGAAAGAGCGGTCATTCCCAGCTGCGGCCATTTCCAGCTTTCAGGCTTCTCCTCCACTCTCCTACTGCTGGCAGAACATACACGAAAAAGTTAGAGCTCTCAACATTCAGGCAACTTGTAATCGTGTCCTGAAAGCAGTAGTTCTCTTTCCAAACCTGGACCTTCAGACCTTTTTGGAAACAAGGAAGGAGCTGCTACCTTCTCCGGGCTTGCTGAACGGACGAAGGCAGTTGCTAGCCGGTATAGAATGTTACGTTACGAAAGCTCCCAACTGCTCCTCCAGCTCGTGACATCAGCATGATGGTGCTATGTGGCCTGTCCAGCTTGAACACCTTCCTCTCTCCCTTGCTTCAGAGTAGAGTACGGAAAATCGGACCGTTTCAAAGGGTCTCCCCTTCTGGTGTTTCTTTAACGTAAACCGGAACAAACCCATTTGGCAGGGCTACAAGAATACCCAACTTCTTGCTTATCCTTATCCTTTGACTAGGTTTTCAACCAAAATCCTGTTGGCCCATGTTTTTCTTGCAGCACCTCTTTCTTTGGATGGAGAAACTTGCTGCTTCGTGTTAGTACACTGCTAGCTGTTAATGGCTGACGTTGTTGGGGTTCATTGCTTTTTCTTGCTTCCATGATGTCCAGTGCCACAGCTAAAGCAGAAAGAACAGCGTACACTTGTGTCCCTAATTAAGACCTCTGTTCTCGCTCCTGTCCGAGGCTGCCTCTGAACAGACAATATCTAGGCGGGGAAAGGAAGTTTCAGTCGCTGCAGGTCTGGAGCGAAAGGCACGGTAGAGGTTTCCGTAGGGCTCCCCCCTGGAAGGCGGGAAAGGAAGGTCGTTTGGGGGCCGTTTCAGCTCTGTCCCCCTCCTTTCCTGCCAGGTGCACCCAGGTGTTGGCCCTGAGGTTGCGTTTGCTTTTTCCAAGTGTAGGGAACAGCCAGGGCAAGGAACGAGGCCGCTCCAACATGACGGCACTGGGAGCTTGTGAGCCTTGTGGGGGAAAAATAAGCTGCTCTCTCATGTTTCTTCTTTCTTTTCTTTCTTTTCTTTCAGCAGTTTTATTTGGTGATCAGAGGAATATCGGACTTATGACAGAAGCATTCATCCGAGGCAGCAAGAGGTGCAGTACTTCGCAAGGTGAAAGTAGTAAGTCATGGTGCCCAATCACAGTTATTTCTTGTTGTGATTGGGGTGGCATTCACCTGTCTGGCTGTGGGCCTGCGGGTCGTGTTTCCTGGTTTTAGTAGCAGCAGCAGCAGCAGGAGCAGGAGCAGCAGCTACTGCTGTGTGTCGGCTGGGTGACTTTCTCCCCTGGGTGTTTGGGTTCTGGATGGAAGAGCTGAAACGATTGCCAAAACGTCAGTAACTTCGTTGTTCAGCTCTGAGTACCAGCGCCATCTTGATGGTGGTTGTGTAAGGGGACCTCCCTGCACTAGGTTTTGGCTAGGATAGAGTTATTTTTCTGCACAGTGTGGGGCTGTGTTGTGGATTTGTGCTGAAAACAGTGTTGCTAATACCAGGATATTTTGGTTACTGCTGAGCAGTGCTCAGGCAGCGTCAAGGCCTTTTCTGCTTCTCACCCCCCCCCACCAGCGAGTAGCTGGGGGTGCACAAGAAGTTGGGAGGGGACACAGCCGGGACGGCTGACCCCAGCCGACTAAAGGGATATTGCATACCATAGGAGGTCATGCTCAGCATATAAGGGGCTTTGGGAAGAAGAAGAAGAAGAAGAAGAAGAAGAAGAAGAAGAAGAAGAAGAAGAAAGAGGGTAGACTCAGAGCGGTGGCGTTTTTTTCTTCCCAAGTCACCGTTAACGCGTGATGGAGCCCTGCTTTCCTGGGGATGGCTGAACACCTGCCTGCCGATGGGAAGTGGTGAGCCATTTCCTTGTCTTGCTTTGCTTGCGCGTGTGGCTTTTGTTTTACCTATTAAAGTGTCTTTATTTCAAGCCCCGAGTTTTCTCACTTTTTCTCTTCCGATTCTCTCCCCCATCCCACCGTGGAGGGCAGGTTTCTCGTGCTGACTAGAAGCCTTGTTTCACTTAGGTTTCACTTCTATTGTGTGCTCTATTGGATTACAGCTGTTGTGACTTCACCTGTCATTAAACATCTTGACCGCAAAGTGGTAGTTACCGTAAAGATAGTAGGTGTTTATAGGTTGGTTGCAGTGAAGGTGCCAGTCAAGGAACTACTCCGGTTCTAAAATGTCCGGTTGGTAGTTCTGCCTTGCACACTAGAACTTGTATAGTAAAGGGTGTGTAATTTCTTTGGGGAAGAGTAACAGAAGTGTGGAGGTTGGGAGGAAACGAGAAGATGCATTGCATTAAAAGACCTCTGAAACTGCAAAGTGAAAAAGTGCTAGTATTTATTCATCTTAGAAATTATGCCTTAAAACATCATCTGCAAAAGTCATTTAAACAGTCAAATTTTCATAACAAATTAACCTTAGTGGATCTGTGATCACACAGAACGTATATTTTGTGTTTTCAATCAGTTTTGAAACATTGTCGTGTACTTCCTGCATCTTATTTTTGGAATTTGCAATTGTGTCCTCTTTGGATTTTCCAGCTGATAATTTCCACATTTCAATTTCGATTGCTCTTGTAAGTCGAAGAAGTGGCTTCATCTCTTTCTCCTGTCTATGTATCGCTCTCCTTTCCTGTTCACTTCCATGTCTTCTTGGCTCTGTTGTCAAAATAGATAGGCAGAACATGTTGTGCATCACTTATTAGAGGGAAAGTCTATGCTCTGTTCAAAAGGTGTTAAGAATTAGACTTCCAACAGAAGACGCAAGATAGAGGTTCTAATCTCAGTTACCTGACTGGTTGTTTTAGACTTTGAGAACGTTTTAGGGTGTGGATTTCTTTTCCTCCAAGTTGGTGCATTGTAAGAGCCTGAAGTATATTTGTCTGTAGAAAAAAGACAGGCACTCTTTCTTAATTTCAGCTGCAATTTAGGGAAAGACTCTCTTAGCCTGGTATGCAAATTAAATATTACATTAGCTGAAGTATCAATGCATACATTGGGTGACTCAGACACCACCTCTGAAATACAAGGTAGTATTAAATATAGATTTTCCCCCTAGAACTCTAAAGATCATCTGTAATCTCGCAGCGTTTCCATCAGGCTCACAGGATCTTCCAAAGGAGGCGGATTGTGCCACGGACATCCTTGACTTGGACAAAGTGAATGTTCCTGTGTAGACAACCTGCCCAAAGGCATCAGTTGCTTTTAGATTAGACTACTCCACAATCCGGTCTCCTTTTTTGTCCCTGCTTGGGAAAGCGCTAGATGCAAGGCAGTGTTATGTTTTTGTACTAGGTGGTTGATTTTGCGTCAGAGTATGCTGCCCAATGACTGACTAGTTTTCTGTAAAACTCGGTTAGAAATCATTATTATGAATACTCTGGTTTTCTGTTAATTCCAGATTAATTCCATTAATTCAAAGTACTAATTCCACAATAGTCCTAAATTTTTCCTTTTGCACACAGCCTGTGAGTCTTACCATAGCTTTCGGTTTGGGTCCAAAATCTTCTATTTGCGTCAAGCTGATTCTTTGGTTTGGAGCGTTTCCCAGCATACGGCTGAGGTACTGCTGAAAAGAAAGGTAGCGAAAGTGCTAAGGTGGTTTTTACGACAAAAATGCTGATCGCCTTTTTTTGGGGGGGGGGGGGTGTTTTTTTCATTTTTTTTTAAACGCTATATCCTTTCTCAACCTGGAAATTTGATAAGATGTGTTCTTCGCATTGAGAATGTTCTCTCTGTAATCTCTATGAAAGAAAAAGAAAAACCCCACAACTATTCGCCCCTGAGACGAAGCGGTGATGCTGGGATTCCTTTTGCTTCACTTCATTTGTCTGAAAGTGGGGGTTACTGTGTCTGAAGGAGGTTCCTTTGATTGGCAATTAAGACAGGGAGGCACCTCTAGGTGGAGATTCAGCCCAGCTTAAGAGAGGTGACTGAAACGGGCAAGATGAAATCACTTTCTTAACGTTTAAGGATCCTGTGTAAGCAGGAACCCACCTGTCGGTCCATTGCACTTTGGTTCTTGGGTGACGGTGGCAGTACGGTAGACTACATATGCTGATCTTCGAGGTTCTGAAGAACTGAAATAAGTGTCTCTTCCAGTTTCTCTCACAGGAGGAACAGCAGAAGCAGCTTCATCGTCCTTACTTTGACCCCTTTGTTGGCGACGTGGTTTTGCTTTGGGGTCTGGAGTGTGAATTCCTAAAAGAGAAGCAGCAAACTCAGACCAAAATGCTGGGCTATTCCTTCAAAATTGGACATGTTGCAGGAGGCCGGAGGCTGGAAGGCCTAGATAAAGCAAATGCTCTTTGTGGCTAGTCCAATCCAAATATGGACTGTCCCTATCTGACACTAAGAACAGAAATTAACTAGGTCCTGCCAAGTCATCTGTGAGTTGAGTAAACAAGAAGGAATAAGCCAACTGTTTTCTCAAAATACCTTTTCCTGTTCCTGTGTTATGGGACTTGCTTTCTTCCTCGGAAACCCATTGCTTCTCCTTTGCTTCTTTACCGGGATAGCTCTTTACCCGCTCCATGCGATTGGTTCCTGAGGGATTAAAATAGCGCATATTTACTTTTTGCAAAAGCAGGCACAATCTTCTCCTCCAAAAATGCTTTTTTGTTTGGTTGGTGGTTTTGGGGTATTTTTGGGTTGGGTTTTTTTTTTTTTTGTTTTTTAAAGCAGATCTCCCACTTCATACACAGGTCTTCTTGGGCTGTACATGTTAAAAGTGCCGTTCCTCAGAAGGAAAGCGGAAGCGGTTATGGTTCCTCTAGAAGAGTTCACAGTTGCAAAATCTTGCAAGGAAACTCAAAAATTGACTATAAACACAAAGGTGTTGGACTCGTTCAATGTCTTTGACCGCTTCTGGCTTAGAATGCTTCTCATTATGAATTTGAAAATCTTCATGAATACTGTATTTTGGGTTTACAGTTTAAAAGTACAAACATTAGCTTTAATCCACATACGCGTTTGTAATCACTGCGAATCAAAAGCTGCATGCAATTTATGTGCGTGTGTCCTGGTTTTAGCTGAGAGGGTTGATTTTCTTCATAGTAGCTAGTGTGAGGATATGTTTTGGATTTGTGCGGGAGACAGTGTTGATAATATAGAGATGTTTTTGTTCTATGGACTTCTTGTTGAGCAGTGTTTACACAGGGCAAGGCCTTTTCTGCTTCTTGCACTGCCCTGCCAGCGGGATGGCTGGGGCTGCACAAGAAGTTGGGAGGAGACAGACAGGACAGGTGACCCAAGCTGACCAAAGGGATATTCCATACCATATGACGTCATGCTCAGTTTATAAGGAGCTTGGGGGGAAGAGAAGGGGGGGGGGGTGGCGTTCGGAGTGATGGCGTTTGTCTTCCCAAGTAACCGTTACGCGTGACAGAGCCCTGCTTCCCTGGAGATGGCTGAACACCTGCCTGCCCATGGGGAGTGGTGAATGAATTCCTTGCTTTGCTTTGCCTGTGCGCACGGCTTTTGCTTTACCTATTAAAATGTCTTTATCTCAACCCACGAGTTTTCTCACTTTAACTTTTCCAGTTCTCTCCCCCATCCCGATGGGGGGAGCGAGTGAGCGGCTGCGTGGTGCTTAGCTGCCGGCTGGGGTAAAACCAAGACAGCGTGTCACAGGGGGAACAAATCCTTTTCCAAAGTCAAAGTGTACCATCTAAATGGGAACCCAATGCAAAGGGACTCCACAGCATAGGGTGACAACCCTGGTCTGTGTGTCGCTACAAGGTAACTCAGTTAGCAACAAACCAGGAACCTTAATTAGCATGGTCCTGCCTACCGGTGCTTATTTCTCACGTGCTGCACATGAGGCACGCTTTTCCTCTGGCTCGGCTGCATCGTCAGTTGAGCTACGTGTTGTCCTGCGAGCTGAACAACTGAAATGATGTGGCATGCAAACTAACTTCAGTTTATAACTTGATATAAGTTTAATCCTCAGGCACATCGGTGATACAGTTTACAGCATGGGCCCAGGCATGCTTGTAACAGCTGACCTGGCGTTGCTGACGTGGTGCCAAGGAGCATTGCAGCACTACCAGTGAACGGCCAAAGCTTCAACCTTGTCACATTGGCTTTAGCTCCGATGTCAACGTACCTAGTGGTAAGGGTATTCTACTGCGGACATGTCTGTTTTATAACTTCACAGAAGCAATTCTTTTCCAAAATTAAGCAGGAAAAATTCAATTGGAATCAGCATAGAGGATCTTTTTTTACTAGAATGATGCTAACCCAAGCAGAATGGTAAAGAGTGGTTTTGATTGTTACAGGTAATGGTGCAGCATGAGAAAGAGTCTCTAGAACATAACAAAGAAAGAATAACTCGGATCTAAAATGGTGAAGCTTAATGCGTGCACGTTCAGGTTTTTTTACTTAGCACATGATGTTCAGCAAAGAGAAGCTGATGCTAAAGTGTATTACCTCCGTTTTCAAAGGATCCACGATCTGTTCTGGGAATGGTCTCTGCTGGTACTGTCGTTCCTGAGCTCTCTCCTTCTCCTTTTGCATTCTTAAATGTTGTAGGAATTGTATCACCGTCGCCTGGAAGGGCAACAGAGAGAGTGGTTTAGCTGCTTGTGTGTAAGCCCAGGGAATGGCGCTGCCATTCTCTTCCTCCCTCAGTGATCCTATCTGACTGAATTTCTGGTATTTTCAAGATGCATGTCATTGTGGTACCAAAAACCTCAGAGAACTGTCTGGAAGAAATGCTTTGGGGAAACATCTCTATCCTTTTCTCTGAATGTATCTAATTCTAAAGACAGACCTATATTAGAACCTGTATTTGCCTGTTTGTTACTGATTTCCTTGTCGATAGTCTAAGTATATCTCAATGAGGTGACATAAATCTTGGTCGTGAGGAAAAATTGTAGGGAAGACCACCTCTGTCGTGTGTCTCAGGAAAGTAGACATAGGCTTAATAGCCCATTTCTACCTTTTCCCTCGCCAGTGGGCGCAGGTAGTCGCCACGTGTGTGACACTACCCATGTATATGGGGAAAAAGTAGTGAAGTCTGTTGACGCTCTTTGTAATACGCTATCCTTCATTGTCACTACATTAAAGAAGAGGGGAGGAGGGGCAAGCTATGGAGTAGTTTCTCCCTGTAACAGTAATTTAAAAAGTGGTAAACGATGTCCCAGAAGATGAAAAGCACTTGCCTGCCTGCAAGTCTCGCTCGGTAGCTTCCCAGGGTAGTAGCTCGTTTTCCCGAGGTGAAGACACAGTTTTTGTTGATTGGTGTTCCTGAGGGTACTGAATCCCGTAATACTCTCCTAAACATACCCCCAGGGGAGGAAAAAACCCAATGTTTACTGTATCGGCAGTATTGCTGTTTAGGAAAGAGTGACTATATTGCTGTTTAGGAAAGAGTGACTGATTTACTGCTTACCAGATTGATAGCATATTTCCTTTATTGCTCTTTCCTCTTCAAGGTCTGCAGCAGTCTGAGGCACCCAGTCAGGAGCACCTGTAGGCAGTATTTTTAAAAGGTTACGCGGTATCTATACAAAGACCTTCAACAATTCTTAATGGTCAAAAACCAACGTGAGTTTCACTGTGGTCAGGGTTTGTTTTTTTCTGACGGCAACCTCTGATTCTGGACAGAAAAATGATTCCTGAATAGCAGGAGTTTCCAGCTGCAGTGGAATTGCAGTTCCAACACGTATACAACAAGCTCTGCCCAAAGTTCCTCTGCTGCAATGTCTGCCGGCAGAGCTGGTGAAGGGAGTGCTCCTTGTCTGTCTCAGTTAAGGCCGCTAAGATCAGCAAAGCCCTCCTTTTTATACTGTTTAAATTGAGGTGGCTTACTCGGACTGAAACCGAGTTAGGAAGCGCTAACAGGCAGCCCCGAAGGGCAGGGGGAAAGTGAAAAGCAGCTTGGGGCGGCCTGAGAACTAGCACAGGAATTTGCGGAGTGCACGCATGAGAGCAGGTCGGTCTCTCGCTTTCACCCCCTGGGACTGCACGGTTCATTCCTTCCCAACGAGTCTCTCAGTCAACGGTTTAACTACATTTCAAAACCTAAATAAAATCTAATATAGCAATAAATGTATACACATACACACTCGGTTAAACTAATGAAGAGTTTTGAGGGGATTCTCTTTGCTAGATTGAAGAATATCTTTCTGTAGTAAAATGAGACCGCCTACAGAGTTTAGGAAATCAGTGAAACAAGGCTTCTAGTCAGCATGAGAAACCTGCCCTCCATGGTGGGATGGGGGAGAGAATCGGCAGAGAAAAAGTGAGAAAACTCGTGGCTTGAAAGAAAGACAGTTTAATAGGTAAATACTTTGAGCAAAGTATTTAAGGGGAAGTCACACAGCTACCTTTTGTAAACCAACCTGTGACTTCACCTTCAGTGAGGAGAGTGTACAGCCCCTGTTCAAAAGTTTGTTTCCCAGAGAAGAAGTACCACCTCCTGAACTTGTCATTTTGTCCCCAAATTTTGAGAAATTTTGAAGAGTGACTACCAGTTCCAATAGTTTGGAGATTATGTCAAAAACCCGTCAAGACCTCTTTTCTCAAAAGAGGATGGTTTGATGGTTATGCTAATAAATGAGTTGCAAAGTGCATTGCGAGAGTGGAAAACCCCCTTCTACCCCCCGGTAAACGAAAGAAAAAATTGTTTACCGTTCTCCTCCTCTTCATCATCGTCCTCATCGTCGTCTTCATCGTTGAGGTGTATAGTCAGTGGAGGGTGAATTGGTCGTAAAATATTCTTTTGATTTCTGAGTGACTCTTGACCATGGGCTGGGTGCGGAATCCCTTCTTGGACACCTTGTTGCAATGGGGCATCTGCAGGAAAGAACATTACATTCATTTTGTTAGGAGGGAACTGGAAGATCAAATCCAGGTTCAGGCCAGCAGGTATCTTCTTGAAATCATTGCCATACTGAAGGAGTCATTAAATAGACGGATTGTGCCTTTTCCGAAAAATCTTCTGCTGAGGTCGGCAAAAGAGCGTCTTCCAAGTACAGAAAGTCTGAAAAAGCAGGCAGATATTTACACTATGGGACAACATGGGATTAGTAATACGGGGGCTGAAGTGAGTCAATGAGTTTAGAACCCCACCTGTGAAAATATTTTAAACATGCTGAATAATAGGCAGGCCATGGCATCGATTTTGAAGAGTTTAGCAACGCTAAGCACAGGAGTACCAATTTTTAGCTTGTCGACAATTTTTTCTCTCAAAATCTTCTGAACCACAACTCTCTCTACTAAGTGCAAAGTGTAGATTTTGAGAAGGAATATGAAGTTCATGATATTAATTTACACTCAACCAGATTCTTGTGCATCTCTTGCTTGCCTATGAGCAGCATGTGTATCATGTTAAAGGCATTTTAGTAGCACTCCTGCAGACCAGATTTGTTGTATCTCGTGCAAGAGAAATTAAGATACAACACTTAACTTGGTAGAGCCTTTATTTATTCATTTCATTAGTAATGTATTTATTGATTTATTAATTTATTCCAAACGACAAACTGGAAATACATCTGCACACACAGCACTGTAATCTGATGTTGTCTCTACAAGGGGTGTCTCATCCATATAACATGTTGTGCTCTATCAACAGATACTGCTGCTGGTGGCCCTAACAACCTCCTCCCTCCAACCACACACGCTGCTTTTCATTTCTCTTAAGTGCTTACCTGCCCACTAACCATTTTCACTCCTGGAGAGATTTCATCTAGCAAATACCCAAGGAAGGCAACATTTTTACTCCATGGATCTTAGCAACCTAAACTGCCTTTTGTGACTTCACCTTTCATGTCACCGATAGTTACAAAGATTCGTAAGCAGACAGCTAAAAAAAGTCATATGGCAACCCTATTCAAATGCCAATCCAATTCCTTTCTTTGCCTTCAACTTGCCGGCATAGCGGATCATACCTGATTGATTTGCCATGGTACATTTCTTCACCTGCACGTACGCTACGTAAGCGCTGGAAGGACGTTTTTGTGCACTTACTTAAGAGCTCTACTGGACAAATGGCTGAGAAAATATTTTTACTCACTGTTACTCGGCGGCAAAAAAAGTCCATTTATGCTGCGAGGTTTGCTATGATGGAAGGCGCAACTGATCCTCAAGCAGCCTGGTGGTTGTGTTTCCCAGAAACAGGAGATGTTGCTGTACTTCTGCTGCAGGAGAAAACAGGTTTCAGATACTGTCAATACAGCGATAAAACGGGACTAAATGGATTCATATACAGCGTACTGCTGTGAACATATGACTAAGATTTTGTGGGACCACGCGCTGCTACTTTCGAACATGTAAAGTTATCTTAAGCTCCAGGTAACTCTGAAGTTACCTTGAGCTAGGGCAAGGGAGCTTTCGTGATGTCTGTAGATGAGAATAGGAGCAAAGCAGTCTCCTTACTGTACTGCAGTGCGTGCAGTATCGTGGGTTACCGGCGGTTTCTTAATGAGTTTCTATGTCATTTTTTAAAGGACATCAAAGTCACACTTGAAAATAGTTGAATACGTGACGGGAAGTTCCACCCAGTTCCAGACATTAGCAGCTGGGTCTCAGAGCAGCATCTCCAAAACATGCCACTTCTGGACTGTCGTCGGGACAGCTGGGTGTTTAGAGGATCGTGAGCTCTTCTCACTGCTCCTGAAAATCAGCTGTTTGATCTACAGATGGGGCCAGGACCCACGCAGAGTGGCATAGCGATGTCTAACTTTACATAACCACCCTCCCTTTCAAGACAGATATGTCAGGAGAATCAAGGGTACAAACCACTCTACAATCTACAGCATTTACCTGTGCGTAGGGGGAACAAACATGGAAAGAGCGGTCATTCCCAGCTGCGGCCATTTCCAGCTTTCAGGCTTCTCCTCCACTCTCCTACTGCTGGCAGAACATACACGAAAAAGTTAGAGCTCTCAACATTCAGGCAACTTGTAATCGTGTCCTGAAAGCAGTAGTTCTCTTTCCAAACCTGGACCTTCAGACCTTTTTGGAAACAAGGAAGGAGCTGCTACCTTCTCCGGGCTTGCTGAACGGACGAAGGCAGTTGCTAGCCGGTATAGAATGTTACGTTACGAAAGCTCCCAACTGCTCCTCCAGCTCGTGACATCAGCATGATGGTGCTATGTGGCCTGTCCAGCTTGAACACCTTCCTCTCTCCCTTGCTTCAGAGTAGAGTACGGAAAATCGGACCGTTTCAAAGGGTCTCCCCTTCTGGTGTTTCTTTAACGTAAACCGGAACAAACCCATTTGGCAGGGCTACAAGAATACCCAACTTCTTGCTTATCCTTATCCTTTGACTAGGTTTTCAACCAAAATCCTGTTGGCCCATGTTTTTCTTGCAGCACCTCTTTCTTTGGATGGAGAAACTTGCTGCTTCGTGTTAGTACACTGCTAGCTGTTAATGGCTGACGTTGTTGGGGTTCATTGCTTTTTCTTGCTTCCATGATGTCCAGTGCCACAGCTAAAGCAGAAAGAACAGCGTACACTTGTGTCCCTAATTAAGACCTCTGTTCTCGCTCCTGTCCGAGGCTGCCTCTGAACAGACAATATCTAGGCGGGGAAAGGAAGTTTCAGTCGCTGCAGGTCTGGAGCGAAAGGCACGGTAGAGGTTTCCGTAGGGCTCCCCCCTGGAAGGCGGGAAAGGAAGGTCGTTTGGGGGCCGTTTCAGCTCTGTCCCCCTCCTTTCCTGCCAGGTGCACCCAGGTGTTGGCCCTGAGGTTGCGTTTGCTTTTTCCAAGTGTAGGGAACAGCCAGGGCAAGGAACGAGGCCGCTCCAACATGACGGCACTGGGAGCTTGTGAGCCTTGTGGGGGAAAAATAAGCTGCTCTCTCATGTTTCTTCTTTCTTTTCTTTCTTTTCTTTCAGCAGTTTTATTTGGTGATCAGAGGAATATCGGACTTATGACAGAAGCATTCATCCGAGGCAGCAAGAGGTGCAGTACTTCGCAAGGTGAAAGTAGTAAGTCATGGTGCCCAATCACAGTTATTTCTTGTTGTGATTGGGGTGGCATTCACCTGTCTGGCTGTGGGCCTGCGGGTCGTGTTTCCTGGTTTTAGTAGCAGCAGCAGCAGCAGGAGCAGGAGCAGCAGCTACTGCTGTGTGTCGGCTGGGTGACTTTCTCCCCTGGGTGTTTGGGTTCTGGATGGAAGAGCTGAAACGATTGCCAAAACGTCAGTAACTTCGTTGTTCAGCTCTGAGTACCAGCGCCATCTTGATGGTGGTTGTGTAAGGGGACCTCCCTGCACTAGGTTTTGGCTAGGATAGAGTTATTTTTCTGCACAGTGTGGGGCTGTGTTGTGGATTTGTGCTGAAAACAGTGTTGCTAATACCAGGATATTTTGGTTACTGCTGAGCAGTGCTCAGGCAGCGTCAAGGCCTTTTCTGCTTCTCACCCCCCCCCACCAGCGAGTAGCTGGGGGTGCACAAGAAGTTGGGAGGGGACACAGCCGGGACGGCTGACCCCAGCCGACTAAAGGGATATTGCATACCATAGGAGGTCATGCTCAGCATATAAGGGGCTTTGGGAAGAAGAAGAAGAAGAAGAAGAAGAAGAAGAAGAAGAAGAAGAAGAAGAAAGAGGGTAGACTCAGAGCGGTGGCGTTTTTTTCTTCCCAAGTCACCGTTAACGCGTGATGGAGCCCTGCTTTCCTGGGGATGGCTGAACACCTGCCTGCCGATGGGAAGTGGTGAGCCATTTCCTTGTCTTGCTTTGCTTGCGCGTGTGGCTTTTGTTTTACCTATTAAAGTGTCTTTATTTCAAGCCCCGAGTTTTCTCACTTTTTCTCTTCCGATTCTCTCCCCCATCCCACCGTGGAGGGCAGGTTTCTCGTGCTGACTAGAAGCCTTGTTTCACTTAGGTTTCACTTCTGTTGTGTGCTCTATTGGATTACAGCTGTTGTGACTTCACCTGTCATTAAACATCTTGACCGCAAAGTGGTAGTTACCGTAAAGATAGTAGGTGTTTATAGGTTGGTTGCAGTGAAGGTGCCAGTCAAGGAACTACTCCGGTTCTAAAATGTCCGGTTGGTAGTTCTGCCTTGCACACTAGAACTTGTATAGTAAAGGGTGTGTAATTTCTTTGGGGAAGAGTAACAGAAGTGTGGAGGTTGGGAGGAAACGAGAAGATGCGTTGCATTAAAAGACCTCTGAAACTGCAAAGTGAAAAAGTGCTAGTATTTATTCATCTTAGAAATTATGCCTTAAAACATCATCTGCAAAAGTCATTTAAACAGTCAAATTTTCATAACAAATTAACCTTAGTGGATCTGTGATCACACAGAACGTATATTTTGTGTTTTCAATCAGTTTTGAAACATTGTCGTGTACTTCCTGCATCTTATTTTTGGAATTTGCAATTGTGTCCTCTTTGGATTTTCCAGCTGATAATTTCCACATTTCAATTTCGATTGCTCTTGTAAGTCGAAGAACTGGCTTCATCTCTTTCTCCTGTCTATGTATCGCTCTCCTTTCCTGTTCACTTCCATGTCTTCTTGGCTCTGTTGTCAAAATAGATAGGCAGAACATGTTGTGCATCACTTATTAGAGGGAAAGTCTATGCTCTGTTCAAAAGGTGTTAAGAATTAGACTTCCAACAGAAGACGCAAGATAGAGGTTCTAATCTCAGTTACCTGACTGGTTGTTTTAGACTTTGAGAACGTTTTAGGGTGTGGATTTCTTTTCCTCCAAGTTGGTGCATTGTAAGAGCCTGAAGTATATTTGTCTGTAGAAAAAAGACAGGCACTCTTTCTTAATTTCAGCTGCAATTTAGGGAAAGACTCTCTTAGCCTGGTATGCAAATTAAATATTACATTAGCTGAAGTATCAATGCATACATTGGGTGACTCAGACACCACCTCTGAAATACAAGGTAGTATTAAATATAGATTTTCCCCCTAGAACTCTAAAGATCATCTGTAATCTCGCAGCGTTTCCATCAGGCTCACAGGATCTTCCAAAGGAGGCGGATTGTGCCACGGACATCCTTGACTTGGACAAAGTGAATGTTCCTGTGTAGACAACCTGCCCAAAGGCATCAGTTGCTTTTAGATTAGACTACTCCACAATCCGGTCTCCTTTTTTGTCCCTGCTTGGGAAAGCGCTAGATGCAAGGCAGTGTTATGTTTTTGTACTAGGTGGTTGATTTTGCGTCAGAGTATGCTGCCCAATGACTGACTAGTTTTCTGTAAAACTCGGTTAGAAATCATTATTATGAATACTCTGGTTTTCTGTTAATTCCAGATTAATTCCATTAATTCAAAGTACTAATTCCACAATAGTCCTAAATTTTTCCTTTTGCACACAGCCTGTGAGTCTTACCATAGCTTTCGGTTTGGGTCCAAAATCTTCTATTTGCGTCAAGCTGATTCTTTGGTTTGGAGCGTTTCCCAGCATACGGCTGAGGTACTGCTGAAAAGAAAGGTAGCGAAAGTGCTAAGGTGGTTTTTACGACAAAAATGCTGATCGCCTTTTTTTGGGGGGGGGGGGGTGTTTTTTTCATTTTTTTTTAAACGCTATATCCTTTCTCAACCTGGAAATTTGATAAGATGTGTTCTTCGCATTGAGAATGTTCTCTCTGTAATCTCTATGAAAGAAAAAGAAAAACCCCACAACTATTCGCCCCTGAGACGAAGCGGTGATGCTGGGATTCCTTTTGCTTCACTTCATTTGTCTGAAAGTGGGGGTTACTGTGTCTGAAGGAGGTTCCTTTGATTGGCAATTAAGACAGGGAGGCACCTCTAGGTGGAGATTCAGCCCAGCTTAAGAGAGGTGACTGAAACGGGCAAGATGAAATCACTTTCTTAACGTTTAAGGATCCTGTGTAAGCAGGAACCCACCTGTCGGTCCATTGCACTTTGGTTCTTGGGTGACGGTGGCAGTACGGTAGACTACATATGCTGATCTTCGAGGTTCTGAAGAACTGAAATAAGTGTCTCTTCCAGTTTCTCTCACAGGAGGAACAGCAGAAGCAGCTTCATCGTCCTTACTTTGACCCCTTTGTTGGCGACGTGGTTTTGCTTTGGGGTCTGGAGTGTGAATTCCTAAAAGAGAAGCAGCAAACTCAGACCAAAATGCTGGGCTATTCCTTCAAAATTGGACATGTTGCAGGAGGCCGGAGGCTGGAAGGCCTAGATAAAGCAAATGCTCTTTGTGGCTAGTCCAATCCAAATATGGACTGTCCCTATCTGACACTAAGAACAGAAATTAACTAGGTCCTGCCAAGTCATCTGTGAGTTGAGTAAACAAGAAGGAATAAGCCAACTGTTTTCTCAAAATACCTTTTCCTGTTCCTGTGTTATGGGACTTGCTTTCTTCCTCGGAAACCCATTGCTTCTCCTTTGCTTCTTTACCGGGATAGCTCTTTACCCGCTCCATGCGATTGGTTCCTGAGGGATTAAAATAGCGCATATTTACTTTTTGCAAAAGCAGGCACAATCTTCTCCTCCAAAAATGCTTTTTTGTTTGGTTGGTGGTTTTGGGGTATTTTTGGGTTGGGTTTTTTTTTTTTTGTTTTTTAAAGCAGATCTCCCACTTCATACACAGGTCTTCTTGGGCTGTACATGTTAAAAGTGCCGTTCCTCAGAAGGAAAGCGGAAGCGGTTATGGTTCCTCTAGAAGAGTTCACAGTTGCAAAATCTTGCAAGGAAACTCAAAAATTGACTATAAACACAAAGGTGTTGGACTCGTTCAATGTCTTTGACCGCTTCTGGCTTAGAATGCTTCTCATTATGAATTTGAAAATCTTCATGAATACTGTATTTTGGGTTTACAGTTTAAAAGTACAAACATTAGCTTTAATCCACATACGCGTTTGTAATCACTGCGAATCAAAAGCTGCATGCAATTTATGTGCGTGTGTCCTGGTTTTAGCTGAGAGGGTTGATTTTCTTCATAGTAGCTAGTGTGAGGATATGTTTTGGATTTGTGCGGGAGACAGTGTTGATAATATAGAGATGTTTTTGTTCTATGGACTTCTTGTTGAGCAGTGTTTACACAGGGCAAGGCCTTTTCTGCTTCTTGCACTGCCCTGCCAGCGGGATGGCTGGGGCTGCACAAGAAGTTGGGAGGAGACAGACAGGACAGGTGACCCAAGCTGACCAAAGGGATATTCCATACCATATGACGTCATGCTCAGTTTATAAGGAGCTTGGGGGGAAGAGAAGGGGGGGGGGGTGGCGTTCGGAGTGATGGCGTTTGTCTTCCCAAGTAACCGTTACGCGTGACAGAGCCCTGCTTCCCTGGAGATGGCTGAACACCTGCCTGCCCATGGGGAGTGGTGAATGAATTCCTTGCTTTGCTTTGCTTGTGCGCACGGCTTTTGCTTTACCTATTAAAATGTCTTTATCTCAACCCACGAGTTTTCTCACTTTAACTTTTCCAGTTCTCTCCCCCATCCCGATGGGGGGAGCGAGTGAGCGGCTGCGTGGTGCTTAGCTGCCGGCTGGGGTAAAACCAAGACAGCGTGTCACAGGGGGAACAAATCCTTTTCCAAAGTCAAAGTGTACCATCTAAATGGGAACCCAATGCAAAGGGACTCCACAGCATAGGGTGACAACCCTGGTCTGTGTGTCGCTACAAGGTAACTCAGTTAGCAACAAACCAGGAACCTTAATTAGCATGGTCCTGCCTACCGGTGCTTATTTCTCACGTGCTGCACATGAGGCACGCTTTTCCTCTGGCTCGGCTGCATCGTCAGTTGAGCTACGTGTTGTCCTGCGAGCTGAACAACTGAAATGATGTGGCATGCAAACTAACTTCAGTTTATAACTTGATATAAGTTTAATCCTCAGGCACATCGGTGATACAGTTTACAGCATGGGCCCAGGCATGCTTGTAACAGCTGACCTGGCGTTGCTGACGTGGTGCCAAGGAGCATTGCAGCACTACCAGTGAACGGCCAAAGCTTCAACCTTGTCACATTGGCTTTAGCTCCGATGTCAACGTACCTAGTGGTAAGGGTATTCTACTGCGGACATGTCTGTTTTATAACTTCACAGAAGCAATTCTTTTCCAAAATTAAGCAGGAAAAATTCAATTGGAATCAGCATAGAGGATCTTTTTTTACTAGAATGATGCTAACCCAAGCAGAATGGTAAAGAGTGGTTTTGATTGTTACAGGTAATGGTGCAGCATGAGAAAGAGTCTCTAGAACATAACAAAGAAAGAATAACTCGGATCTAAAATGGTGAAGCTTAATGCGTGCACGTTCAGGTTTTTTTACTTAGCACATGATGTTCAGCAAAGAGAAGCTGATGCTAAAGTGTATTACCTCCGTTTTCAAAGGATCCACGATCTGTTCTGGGAATGGTCTCTGCTGGTACTGTCGTTCCTGAGCTCTCTCCTTCTCCTTTTGCATTCTTAAATGTTGTAGGAATTGTATCACCGTCGCCTGGAAGGGCAACAGAGAGAGTGGTTTAGCTGCTTGTGTGTAAGCCCAGGGAATGGCGCTGCCATTCTCTTCCTCCCTCAGTGATCCTATCTGACTGAATTTCTGGTATTTTCAAGATGCATGTCATTGTGGTACCAAAAACCTCAGAGAACTGTCTGGAAGAAATGCTTTGGGGAAACATCTCTATCCTTTTCTCTGAATGTATCTAATTCTAAAGACAGACCTATATTAGAACCTGTATTTGCCTGTTTGTTACTGATTTCCTTGTCGATAGTCTAAGTATATCTCAATGAGGTGACATAAATCTTGGTCGTGAGGAAAAATTGTAGGGAAGACCACCTCTGTCGTGTGTCTCAGGAAAGTAGACATAGGCTTAATAGCCCATTTCTACCTTTTCCCTCGCCAGTGGGCGCAGGTAGTCGCCACGTGTGTGACACTACCCATGTATATGGGGAAAAAGTAGTGAAGTCTGTTGACGCTCTTTGTAATACGCTATCCTTCATTGTCACTACATTAAAGAAGAGGGGAGGAGGGGCAAGCTATGGAGTAGTTTCTCCCTGTAACAGTAATTTAAAAAGTGGTAAACGATGTCCCAGAAGATGAAAAGCACTTGCCTGCCTGCAAGTCTCGCTCGGTAGCTTCCCAGGGTAGTAGCTCGTTTTCCCGAGGTGAAGACACAGTTTTTGTTGATTGGTGTTCCTGAGGGTACTGAATCCCGTAATACTCTCCTAAACATACCCCCAGGGGAGGAAAAAACCCAATGTTTACTGTATCGGCAGTATTGCTGTTTAGGAAAGAGTGACTATATTGCTGTTTAGGAAAGAGTGACTGATTTACTGCTTACCAGATTGATAGCATATTTCCTTTATTGCTCTTTCCTCTTCAAGGTCTGCAGCAGTCTGAGGCACCCAGTCAGGAGCACCTGTAGGCAGTATTTTTAAAAGGTTACGCGGTATCTATACAAAGACCTTCAACAATTCTTAATGGTCAAAAACCAACGTGAGTTTCACTGTGGTCAGGGTTTGTTTTTTTCTGACGGCAACCTCTGATTCTGGACAGAAAAATGATTCCTGAATAGCAGGAGTTTCCAGCTGCAGTGGAATTGCAGTTCCAACACGTATACAACAAGCTCTGCCCAAAGTTCCTCTGCTGCAATGTCTGCCGGCAGAGCTGGTGAAGGGAGTGCTCCTTGTCTGTCTCAGTTAAGGCCGCTAAGATCAGCAAAGCCCTCCTTTTTATACTGTTTAAATTGAGGTGGCTTACTCGGACTGAAACCGAGTTAGGAAGCGCTAACAGGCAGCCCCGAAGGGCAGGGGGAAAGTGAAAAGCAGCTTGGGGCGGCCTGAGAACTAGCACAGGAATTTGCGGAGTGCACGCATGAGAGCAGGTCGGTCTCTCGCTTTCACCCCCTGGGACTGCACGGTTCATTCCTTCCCAACGAGTCTCTCAGTCAACGGTTTAACTACATTTCAAAACCTAAATAAAATCTAATATAGCAATAAATGTATACACATACACACTCGGTTAAACTAATGAAGAGTTTTGAGGGGATTCTCTTTGCTAGATTGAAGAATATCTTTCTGTAGTAAAATGAGACCGCCTACAGAGTTTAGGAAATCAGTGAAACAAGGCTTCTAGTCAGCATGAGAAACCTGCCCTCCATGGTGGGATGGGGGAGAGAATCGGCAGAGAAAAAGTGAGAAAACTCGTGGCTTGAAAGAAAGACAGTTTAATAGGTAAATACTTTGAGCAAAGTATTTAAGGGGAAGTCACACAGCTACCTTTTGTAAACCAACCTGTGACTTCACCTTCAGTGAGGAGAGTGTACAGCCCCTGTTCAAAAGTTTGTTTCCCAGAGAAGAAGTACCACCTCCTGAACTTGTCATTTTGTCCCCAAATTTTGAGAAATTTTGAAGAGTGACTACCAGTTCCAATAGTTTGGAGATTATGTCAAAAACCCGTCAAGACCTCTTTTCTCAAAAGAGGATGGTTTGATGGTTATGCTAATAAATGAGTTGCAAAGTGCATTGCGAGAGTGGAAAACCCCCTTCTACCCCCCGGTAAACAAAAGAAAAAATTGTTTACCGTTCTCCTCCTCTTCATCATCGTCCTCATCGTCGTCTTCATCGTTGAGGTGTATAGTCAGTGGAGGGTGAATTGGTCGTAAAATATTCTTTTGATTTCTGAGTGACTCTTGACCATGGGCTGGGTGCGGAATCCCTTCTTGGACACCTTGTTGCAATGGGGCATCTGCAGGAAAGAACATTACATTCATTTTGTTAGGAGGGAACTGGAAGATCAAATCCAGGTTCAGGCCAGCAGGTATCTTCTTGAAATCATTGCCATACTGAAGGAGTCATTAAATAGACGGATTGTGCCTTTTCCGAAAAATCTTCTGCTGAGGTCGGCAAAAGAGCGTCTTCCAAGTACAGAAAGTCTGAAAAAGCAGGCAGATATTTACACTATGGGACAACATGGGATTAGTAATACGGGGGCTGAAGTGAGTCAATGAGTTTAGAACCCCACCTGTGAAAATATTTTAAACATGCTGAATAATAGGCAGGCCATGGCATCGATTTTGAAGAGTTTAGCAACGCTAAGCACAGGAGTACCAATTTTTAGCTTGTCGACAATTTTTTCTCTCAAAATCTTCTGAACCACAACTCTCTCTACTAAGTGCAAAGTGTAGATTTTGAGAAGGAATATGAAGTTCATGATATTAATTTACACTCAACCAGATTCTTGTGCATCTCTTGCTTGCCTATGAGCAGCATGTGTATCATGTTAAAGGCATTTTAGTAGCACTCCTGCAGACCAGATTTGTTGTATCTCGTGCAAGAGAAATTAAGATACAACACTTAACTTGGTAGAGCCTTTATTTATTCATTTCATTAGTAATGTATTTATTGATTTATTAATTTATTCCAAACGACAAACTGGAAATACATCTGCACACACAGCACTGTAATCTGATGTTGTCTCTACAAGGGGTGTCTCATCCATATAACATGTTGTGCTCTATCAACAGATACTGCTGCTGGTGGCCCTAACAACCTCCTCCCTCCAACCACACACGCTGCTTTTCATTTCTCTTAAGTGCTTACCTGCCCACTAACCATTTTCACTCCTGGAGAGATTTCATCTAGCAAATACCCAAGGAAGGCAACATTTTTACTCCATGGATCTTAGCAACCTAAACTGCCTTTTGTGACTTCACCTTTCATGTCACCGATAGTTACAAAGATTCGTAAGCAGACAGCTAAAAAAAGTCATATGGCAACCCTATTCAAATGCCAATCCAATTCCTTTCTTTGCCTTCAACTTGCCGGCATAGCGGATCATACCTGATTGATTTGCCATGGTACATTTCTTCACCTGCACGTACGCTACGTAAGCGCTGGAAGGACGTTTTTGTGCACTTACTTAAGAGCTCTACTGGAGAAACGGCTGAGAAAATATTTTTACTCACTGTTACTCGGCGGCAAAAAAAGTCCATTTATGCTGCGAGGTTTGCTATGATGGAAGGCGCAACTGATCCTCAAGCAGCCTGATGGTTGTTTTTCCCAGAAACAGGAGATGTTGCTGTACTTCTGCTGCAGGAGAAAACAGGTTTCAGATACTGTCAATACAGCGATAAAACGGGACTAAATGGATTCATATACAGCGTACTGCTGTGAACATATGACTAAGATTTTGTGGGACCACGCGCTGCTACTTTCGAACATGTAAAGTTATCTTAAGCTCCAGGTAACTCTAAAGTTACCTTGAGCTAGGGCAAGGGAGCTTTCGTGATGTCTGTAGATGAGAATAGGAGCAAAGCAGTCTCCTTACTGTACTGCAGTGCGTGCAGTATCGTGGGTTACCGGCGGTTTCTTAATGAGTTTCTATGTCATTTTTTAAAGGACATCAAAGTCACACTTGAAAATAGTTGAATACGTGACGGGAAGTTCCACCCAGTTCCAGACATTAGCAGCTGGGTCTCAGAGCAGCATCTCCAAAACATGCCACTTCTGGACTGTCGTCGGGACAGCTGGGTGTTTAGAGGATCGTGAGCTCTTCTCACTGCTCCTGAAAATCAGCTGTTTGATCTACAGATGGGGCCAGGACCCACGCAGAGTGGCATAGCGATGTCTAACTTTACATAACCACCCTCCCTTTCAAGACAGATATGTCAGGAGAATCAAGGGTACAAACCACTCTACAATCTACAGCATTTACCTGTGCGTAGGGGGAACAAACATGGAAAGAGCGGTCATTCCCAGCTGCGGCCATTTCCAGCTTTCAGGCTTCTCCTCCACTCTCCTACTGCTGGCAGAACATACACGAAAAAGTTAGAGCTCTCAACATTCAGGCAACTTGTAATCGTGTCCTGAAAGCAGTAGTTCTCTTTCCAAACCTGGACCTTCAGACCTTTTTGGAAACAAGGAAGGAGCTGCTACCTTCTCCGGGCTTGCTGAACGGACGAAGGCAGTTGCTAGCCGGTATAGAATGTTACGTTACGAAAGCTCCCAACTGCTCCTCCAGCTCGTGACATCAGCATGATGGTGCTATGTGGCCTGTCCAGCTTGAACACCTTCCTCTCTCCCTTGCTTCAGAGTAGAGTACGGAAAATCGGACCGTTTCAAAGGGTCTCCCCTTCTGGTGTTTCTTTAACGTAAACCGGAACAAACCCATTTGGCAGGGCTACAAGAATACCCAACTTCTTGCTTATCCTTATCCTTTGACTAGGTTTTCAACCAAAATCCTGTTGGCCCATGTTTTTCTTGCAGCACCTCTTTCTTTGGATGGAGAAACTTGCTGCTTCGTGTTAGTACACTGCTAGCTGTTAATGGCTGACGTTGTTGGGGTTCATTGCTTTTTCTTGCTTCCATGATGTCCAGTGCCACAGCTAAAGCAGAAAGAACAGCGTACACTTGTGTCCCTAATTAAGACCTCTGTTCTCGCTCCCGTCCGAGGCTGCCTCTGAACAGACAATATCTAGGCGGGGAAAGGAAGTTTCAGTCCTGGAAAACGGTCAGGCAGGCTGTGATCCCCAGGACAGGGGGTCACAGTTCCCACACTGAGTGACATCAGTGACTTGGAGCTGAACACTTCAGGTGCCAGAGACTCCACGGGCACAAATGGTACGAGGCTGGCTCAGCGGTGGTTATGCCCAAGCTGGGGGAGAAGCACGGAGACATTGAAATGACTGGAAGTCTTCAGGTCTCTCGAGGAGCCGATCAATGTGTTTGTGACTCCGGTATCAGGAGATGGCCCGAAGAGCTGTGAAGCAAGAAACAATGTGAGTGAAAGGGCTCCCACAGGTCCGTAAGCCCTACAGCTGACTGGGGCACACAGGGGAAGGAACATGCCGGAAAGCAGGCGAGGGCCATGAATAATGAACTGCCAGCGGGCAGGAGCAGCCCGAGTAAGAAAGTGTTAACACTGCCAAGAGCTATCCAAACAGGGGCTCTTCTTAGCTGTGTAGCTGTGCCTCAGTGAGGCCTGGCTGCAGGGAGGGGGAGACCCGGGCGGCGGGAAGTGTCGCTGCAGGTCTGGAGCGAAAGGCACGGTAGAGGTTTCCGTAGGGCTCCCCCCTGGAAGGCGGGAAAGGAAGGTCGTTTGGGGGCCGTTTCAGCTCTGTCCCCCTCCTTTCCTGCCAGGTGCACCCAGGTGTTGGCCCTGAGGTTGCGTTTGCTTTTTCCAAGTGTAGGGAACAGCCAGGGCAAGGAACGAGGCCGCTCCAACATGACGGCACTGGGAGCTTGTGAGCCTTGTGGGGGAAAAATAAGCTGCTCTCTCATGTTTCTTCTTTCTTTTCTTTCTTTTCTTTCAGCAGTTTTATTTGGTGATCAGAGGAATATCGGACTTATGACAGAAGCATTCATCGGAGGCAGCAAGAGGTGCAGTACTTCGCAAGGTGAAAGTAGTAAGTCATGGTGCCCAATCACAGTTATTTCTTGTTGTGATTGGGGTGGCATTCACCTGTCTGGCTGTGGGCCTGCGGGTCGTGTTTCCTGGTTTTAGTAGCAGCAGCAGCAGCAGCAGCAGGAGCAGCAGCTACTGCTGTGTGTCGGCTGGGTGACTTTCTCCCCTGGGTGTTTGGGTTCTGGATGGAAGAGCTGAAACGATTGCCAAAACGTCAGTAACTTCGTTGTTCAGCTCTGAGTACCAGCGCCATCTTGATGGTGGTTGTGTAAGGGGACCTCCCTGCACTAGGTTTTGGCTAGGATAGAGTTATTTTTCTGCACAGTGTGGGGCTGTGTTGTGGATTTGTGCTGAAAACAGTGTTGCTAATACCGGGATATTTTGGTTACTGCTGAGCAGTGCTCAGGCAGCGTCAAGGCCTTTTCTGCTTCTCACCCCCCCCCACCAGCGAGTAGCTGGGGGTGCACAAGAAGTTGGGAGGGGACACAGCCGGGACGGCTGACCCCAGCCGACTAAAGGGATATTGCATACCATAGGAGGTCATGCTCAGCATATAAGGGGCTTTGGGAAGAAGAAGAAGAAGAAGAAGAAAAGAAGAAGAAGAAGAAGAAGAAGAAAGAGGGTAGACTCAGAGCGGTGGCGTTTTTTTCTTCCCAAGTCACTGTTAATGCGTGATGGAGCCCTGCTTTCCTGGGGATGGCTGAACACCTGCCTGCCGATGGGAAGTGGTGAGCCATTTCCTTGTCTTGCTTTGCTTGCGCGTGTGGCTTTTGTTTTACCTATTAAAGTGTCTTTATTTCAAGCCCCGAGTTTTCTCACTTTTTCTCTTCCGATTCTCTCCCCCATCCCACCGTGGAGGGCAGGTTTCTCGTGCTGACTAGAAGCCTTGTTTCACTTAGGTTTCACTTCTATTGTGTGCTCTATTGGATTACAGCTGTTGTGACTTCACCTGTCATTAAACATCTTGACCGCAAAGTGGTAGTTACCGTAAAGATAGTAGGTGTTTATAGGTTGGTTGCAGTGAAGGTGCCAGTCAAGGAACTACTCCGGTTCTAAAATGTCCGGTTGGTAGTTCTGCCTTGCACACTAGAACTTGTATAGTAAAGGGTGTGTAATTTCTTTGGGGAAGAGTAACAGAAGTGTGGAGGTTGGGAGGAAACGAGAAGATGCGTTGCATTAAAAGACCTCTGAAACTGCAAAGTGAAAAAGTGCTAGTATTTATTCATCTTAGAAATTATGCCTTAAAACATCATCTGCAAAAGTCATTTAAACAGTCAAATTTTCATAACAAATTAACCTTAGTGGATCTGTGATCACACAGAACGTATATTTTGTGTTTTCAATCAGTTTTGAAACATTGTCGTGTACTTCCTGCATCTTATTTTTGGAATTTGCAATTGTGTCCTCTTTGGATTTTCCAGCTGATAATTTCCACATTTCAATTTCGATTGCTCATGTGTAAGTCGAAGAACTGGCTTCATCTCTTTCTCCTGTCTATGTATCGCTCTCCTTTCCTGTTCACTTCCATGTCTTCTTGGCTCTGTTGTCAAAATAGATAGGCAGAACATGTTGTGCATCACTTATTAGAGGGAAAGTCTATGCTCTGTTCAAAAGGTGTTAAGAATTAGACTTCCAACAGAAGACGCAAGATAGAGGTTCTAATCTCAGTTACCTGACTGGTTGTTTTAGACTTTGAGAACGTTTTAGGGTGTGGATTTCTTTTCCTCCAAGTTGGTGCATTGTAAGAGCCTGAAGTATATTTGTCTGTAGAAAAAAGACAGGCACTCTTTCTTAATTTCAGCTGCAATTTAGGGAAAGACTCTCTTAGCCTGGTATGCAAATTAAATATTACATTAGCTGAAGTATCAATGCATACATTGGGTGACTCAGACACCACCTCTGAAATACAAGGTAGTATTAAATATAGATTTTCCCCCTAGAACTCTAAAGATCATCTGTAATCTCGCAGCGTTTCCATCAGGCTCACAGGATCTTCCAAAGGAGGCGGATTGTGCCACGGACATCCTTGACTTGGACAAAGTGAATGTTCCTGTGTAGACAACCTGCCCAAAGGCATCAGTTGCTTTTAGATTAGACTACTCCACAATCCGGTCTCCTTTTTTGTCCCTGCTTGGGAAAGCGCTAGATGCAAGGCAGTGTTATGTTTTTGTACTAGGTGGTTGATTTTGCGTCAGAGTATGCTGCCCAATGACTGACTAGTTTTCTGTAAAACTCGGTTAGAAATCATTATTATGAATACTCTGGTTTTCTGTTAATTCCAGATTAATTCCATTAATTCAAAGTACTAATTCCACAATAGTCCTAAATTTTTCCTTTTGCACACAGCCTGTGAGTCTTACCATAGCTTTCGGTTTGGGTCCAAAATCTTCTATTTGCGTCAAGCTGATTCTTTGGTTTGGAGCATTTCCCAGCATACGGCTCAGGTACTGCTGAAAAGAAAGGTAGCGAAAGTGCTAAGGTGGTTTTTACGACAAAAATGCTGATCGCCTTTTTTTGGGGGGGGGGGGGTTTTTTTCATTTTTTTTTAAACGCTATATCCTTTCTCAACCTGGAAATTTGATAAGATGTGTTCTTCGCATTGAGAATGTTCTCTCTGTAATCTCTATGAAAGAAAAAGAAAAACCCCACAACTATTCGCCCTGAGACGAAGCGGTGATGCTGGGATTCCTTTTGCTTCACTTCATTTGTCTGAAAGTGGGGGTTACTGTGTCTGAAGGAGGTTCCTTTGATTGGCAATTAAGACAGGGAGGCACCTCTAGGTGGAGATTCAGCCCAGCTTAAGAGAGGTGACTGAAACGGGCAAGATGAAATCACTTTCTTAACGTTTAAGGATCCTGTGTAAGCAGGAACCCACCTGTCGGTCCATTGCACTTTGGTTCTTGGGTGACGGTGGCAGTACGGTAGACTACATATGCTGATCTTCGAGGTTCTGAAGAACTGAAATAAGTGTCTCTTCCAGTTTCTCTCACAGGAGGAACAGCAGAAGCAGCTTCATCGTCCTTACTTTGACCCCTTTGTTGGCGACGTGGTTTTGCTTTGGGGTCTGGAGTGTGAATTCCTAAAAGAGAAGCAGCAAACTCAGACCAAAATGCTGGGCTATTCCTTCAAAATTGGACATGTTGCAGGAGGCCGGAGGCTGGAAGGCCTAGATAAAGCAAATGCTCTTTGTGGCTAGTCCAATCCAAATATGGACTGTCCCTATCTGACACTAAGAACAGAAATTAACTAGGTCCTGCCAAGTCATCTGTGAGTTGAGTAAACAAGAAGGAATAAGCCAACTGTTTTCTCAAAATACCTTTTCCTGTTCCTGTGTTATGGGACTTGCTTTCTTCCTCGGAAACCCATTGCTTCTCCTTTGCTTCTTTACCGGGATAGTTCTTTACCCGCTCCATGCGATTGGTTCCTGAGGGATTAAAATAGCGCATATTTACTTTTTGCAAAAGCAGGCACAATCTTCTCCTCCAAAAATGCTTTTTTGTTTGGTTGGTGGTTTTGGGGTATTTTGGGTTGGGTTTTTTTTTTTTTTTTTTTTTAAAGCAGATCTCCCACTTCATTACACAGGTCTTCTTGGGCTGTACATGTTAAAAGTGCCGTTCCTCAGAAGGAAAGCGGAAGCGGTTATGGTTCCTCTAGAAGAGTTCACAGTTGCAAAATCTTGCAAGGAAACTCAAAAATTGACTATAAACACAAAGGTGTTGGACTCGTTCAATGTCTTTGACCGCTTCTGGCTTAGAATGCTTCTCATTATGAATTTGAAAATCTTCATGAATACTGTATTTTGGGTTTACAGTTTAAAAGTACAAACATTAGCTTTAATCCACATACGCGTTTGTAATCACTGCGAATCAAAAGCTGCATGCAATTTATGTGCGTGTGTCCTGGTTTTAGCTGAGAGGGTTGATTTTCTTCAT
>NW_026561698.1:0-18968 GCF_028858705.1 Grus americana | reverse complement strand
GCTGCACTTGCACCGCCTTCCATTGGAGGTCAGGGCTGCCACCTTCTGCCCTTCCCAGACCTATTTCCACAGCATTACAATGCAGGCTGGGGCTGCAGCGCTGCGCTGCTCACCACTCTACTTACACCGCCGCAGAATGGAGGCCTGGCCTACCGCTCCGCGCTGCGCCCCGCTGCACTTGCACGGCCTCACAATGGTGGCCGGAGCTGCTGCGCTGCGCCCCGCTGCACTTGCACCGCCTCCAAATGTAGGACGTGGCCTGCCGCACTGCGCCGCACCTCTCTGGACTTGCAGCGCCTCCAGTGGAGGCAGGGCCGCAGTGCTGCGCTGTGCCCCGTTGTAATTGCAGCGCCTCACAGTGGAGGCCCCGGATGCCGTGCTGCGGCAACCCCCCTGTACTTGCACCGCCTCACAATGGAGGCCGGGATGCCGTGCTGCGGTGCACCCCCCCTGTACTTGCACCGCCTCACAATGGAGGCAAGGGCCGTGGCGTTGCGCCGCACCCCTTGGAATTGTGACGCATCACAATGGAGGCAAGGCCTGCGGCGCTACACTGCGTCCCGCTGCACTTGCACCGCCTTCCATTGGAGGTCAGGGCTGCCAGGTTCTGCCCTTCCCAGACCTATTTCCACAGCATTACAATGCAGGCTGGGGCTGCAGCGCTGCGCTGCTCACCACTCTACTTACACCGCCGCAGAATGGAGGCCTGGCCTACCGCTCCGCGCTGCGCCCCGCTGCACTTGCACGGCCTCACAATGGTGGCCGGAGCTGCTGCGCTGCGCCCCGCTGCACTTGCACCGCCTCAAAATGTAGGACGTGGCCTGCCGCACTGCGCCGCACCTCTCTGGACTTGGAGCGCCTCACAGTTCAGGCCCGGGATGCCATGCTGCGCTGTGCCCTGTTGTACTTGCAGCGCCTCACATTGGAGGCCCGGGATGCCGTGCTGCGGCACACCCCCCCTGTACTTGCAGCGCCTCACAATGGAGGCAAGGGCCGTGGCGTTGCGCCGCACCCCTTGGAACTTGTGACGCATCACAATGGAGGCAAGGCCTGCGGCGCTACACTGCGTCCCGCTGCACTTGCACCGCCTTCCATTGGAGGTCAGGGCTGCCACCTTCTGCCCTTCCCAGACCTATTTCCACAGCATTACAATGCAGGCTGGGGCTGCAGCGCTGCGCTGCTCACCACTCTACTTACACCGCCGCAGAATGGAGGCCTGGCCTACCGCTCCGCGCTGCGCCCCGCTGCACTTGCACGGCCTCACAATGGTGGCCGGAGCTGCTGCGCTGCGCCCCGCTGCACTTGCACCGCCTCCAAATGTAGGACGTGGCCTGCCGCACTGCGCCGCGACTCTCTGGACTTGCAGCGCCTCGCAGTGGAGGGCAGGGCCGCTGTGCTGCGCTGTGCCCCGTTGTACTTGCAGCGCCTCACAGTGGAGGCCCGGGATGCCGTGCTGCGGCACACCCCCCTGTACTTGCACCGCCTCACAATGGAGGCCCGGGATGCCGTGCTGCGGCGCACCCCCTGTACTTGCACCGCCTCACAATGGAGGCAAGGGCCGTGGCGTTGCGCCGCACCCCTTGGAACTTGTGACGCATCACAATGGAGGCAAGGCCTGCGGCGCTACACTGCGTCCCGCTGCACTTGCACCGCCTTCCAGTGGAGGTCAGGGCTGCCACCTTCTGCCCTTCCCAGACCTATTTCCACAGCATTACAATGCAGGCTGGGGCTGCAGCGCTGCGCTGCTCACCACTCTACTTACACCGCCGCAGAATGGAGGCCTGGCCTACCGCTCCGCGCTGCGCCCCGCTGCACTTGCACGGCCTCACAATGGTGGCCGGAGCTGCTGCGCTGCGCCCCGCTGCACTTGCACCGCCTCCAAATGTAGGACGTGGCCTGCCGCACTGCGCCGCACCTCTCTGGACTTGCAGCGCCTCGCAGTGGAGGGTAGGGCCGCTGTGCTGCGCTGTGCCCCGTTGTACTTGCAGCGCCTCACAGTGGAGGCCCGGGATGCCGTGCTGCGGCACACCCCCCTGTACTTGCAGCGCCTCACAATGGAGGCCCGGGATGCCGTGCTGCGGTGCACCCCCCTGTACTTGCAGCGCCTCACAATGGAGGCAAGGGCCGTGCGTTGCGCCGCACCCCTTGGAACTTGTGACGCATCACAATGGAGGCAAGGCCTGCGGCGCTACACTGCGTCCCGCTGCACTTGCACCGCCTTCCATTGGAGGTCAGGGCTGCCAGGTTCTGCCCTTCCCAGACCTATTTCCACAGCATTACAATGCAGGCTGGGGCTGCAGCGCTGCGCTGCTCACCACTCTACTTACACCGCCGCAGAATGGAGGCCTGGCCTACCGCTCCGCGCTGCGCCCCGCTGCACTTGCACGGCCTCACAATGGTGGCCGGAGCTGCTGCGCTGCGCCCCGCTGCACTTGCACCGCCTCCAAATGTAGGACGTGGCCTGCCGCACTGCGCCGCACCTCTCTGGACTTGCAGCGCCTCGCAGTGGAGGGTAGGGCCGCTGTGCTGCGCTGTGCCCCGTTGTACTTGCAGCGCCTCACAGTGGAGGCCCGGGATGCCGTGCTGCGGCACACCCCCCTGTACTGCACCGCCTCACAATGGAGGCCCGGGATGCCGTGCTGCGGCGCACCCCCCTGTACTTGCACCGCCTCACAATGGAGGCAAGGGCCGTGGCGTTGCGCCGCACCCCTTGGAACTTGTGACGCATCACAATGGAGGCAAGGCCTGCGGCGCTTCACTGCGTCCCGCTGCACTTGCACCGCCTTCCAGTGGAGGTCAGGGCTGCCAGGTTCTGCCCTTCCCAGACCTATTTCCACAGCATTACATGCAGGCTGGGGCTGCAGCGCTGCGCTGCTCACCACTCTACTTACACCGCCGCAGAATGGAGGCCTGGCCTACCGCTCCGCGCTGCGCCCCGCTGCACTTGCACGGCCTCACAATGGTGGCCGGAGCTGCTGCGCTGCGCCCCGCTGCACTTGCACCGCCTCCAAATGTAGGATGTGGCCTACCGCACTGCGCCGCACCTCTCTGGACTTGCAGCGCCTCGCAGTGGAGGGTAGGGCCGCTGTGCTGCGCTGTGCCCCGTTGTACTTGCAGCGCCTCACAGTGGAGGCCCGGGATGCCGTGCTGCGGCACACCCCCCTGTACTTGCACCGCCTCACAATGGAGGCAAGGGCCGTGGCGTTGCGCCGCACCCCTTGGAACTTGTGACGCATCACAATGGAGGCAAGGCCTGCGGCGCTACACTGCGTCCCGCTGCACTTGCACCGCCTTCCAGTGGAGGTCAGGGCTGCCAGGTTCTGCCCTTCCCAGACCTATTTCCACAGCATTACAATGCAGGCTGGGGCTGCAGCGCTGCGCTGCTCACCACTCTACTTACACCGCCGCAGAATGGAGGCCTGGCCTACCGCTCCGCGCTGCGCCCCGCTGCACTTGCACGGCCTCACAATGGTGGCCGGAGCTGCTGCGCTGCGCCCCGCTGCACTTGCACCGCCTCCAAATGTAGGACGTGGCCTGCCGCACTGCGCCGCACCTCTCTGGACTTGCAGTGCCTCGCAGTGGAGGGTAGGACCGCTGTGCTGCGCTGTGCCCTGTTGTACTTGCAGCGCCTCACAGTGGAGGCCCGGGATGCCGTGCTGCGGCACACCCCCCTGTACTTGCACCGCCTCACAATGGAGGCCCGGGATGCCGTGCTGCGGTGCACCCCCCTGTACTTGCACCGCCTCACAATGGAGGCAAGGGCCGTGGCGTTGCGCCGCACCCCTTGGAACTTGTGACGCATCACAATGGAGGCAAGGCCTGCGGCGCTACACTGCGTCCCGCTGCACTTGCACCGCCTTCCATTGGAGGTCAGGGCTGCCACCTTCTGCCCTTCCCAGACCTATTTCCACAGCATACAATGCAGGCTGGGGCTGCAGCGCTGCGCTGCTCACCACTCTACTAACACCGCCGCAGAATGGAGGCCTGGCCTACCGCTCCGCGCTGCGCCCCGCTGCACTGCACGGCCTCACAATGGTGGCCGGAGCTGCTGCGCTGCGCCCCGCTGCACTTGCACCGCCTCAAAATGTAGGACGTGGCCTGCCGCACTGCGCCGCACCTCTCTGGACTTGCAGCGCCTCACAGTGGAGGCCCGGGTGCCGTGCTGCGCTGTGCCCCGTTGTACTTGCAGCGCCTCACAGTGGAGGCCCGGGATGCCGTGCTGCGGCACACCCCCCTGTACTTGCAGCGCCTCACAATGGAGGCAAGGGCCGTGGCGTTGCGCCGCACCCCTTGGAACTTGTGACGCATCACAATGGAGGCAAGGCCTGCGGCGCTACACGGCGTCCCGCTGCACTTGCACCGCCTTCCAGTGGAGGTCAGGGCTGCCACCTTCTGCCCTTCCCAGACCTATTTCCACAGCATTACAATGCAGGCTGGGGCTGCAGCGCTGCGCTGCTCACCACTCTACTTACACCGCCGCAGAATGGAGGCCTGGCCTACCGCTCCGCGCTGCGCCCCGCTGCACTTGCACGGCCTCACAATGGTGGCCGGAGCTGCTGCGCTGCGCCCCGCTGCACTTGCACCGCCTCCAAATGTAGGACGTGGCCTGCCGCACTGCGCCGCACCTCTCTGGACTTGGAGCGCCTCACAGTGGAGGCCCGGGATGCCATGCTGCACTGTGCCCTGTTGTATTTGCAGCGCCTCACAGTGGAGGCCCGGGATGCCGTGCTGCGGCACACAACCCTGTACTTGCACCGCCTCACAATGGAGGCCCGGGATGCCGTGCTGCGGTGCACCCCCCCTGTACTTGCAGCGCCTCACAATGGAGGCAAGGGCCGTGGCGTTGCGCCGCACCCCTTGGAACTTGTGACGCATCACAATGGAGGCAAGGCATGCGGCGCTACACTGCGTCCCGCTGCACTTGCACCGCCTTCCATTGGAGGTCAGGGCTGCCACCTTCTGCCCTTCCCAGACCTATTTCCACAGCATTACAATGCAGGCTGGGGCTGCAGCGCTGCGCTGCTCACCACTCTACTTACACCGCCGCAGAATGGAGGCCTGGCCTACCGCTCCGCGCTGCGCCCCGCTGCACTTGCACGGCCTCACAATGGTGGCCGGAGCTGCTGCGCTGCGCCCCGCTGCACTTGCACCGCCTCCAAATGTAGGACGTGGCCTGCCGCACTGCGCCGCACCTCTCTGGACTTGCAGCGCCTCGCAGTGGAGGGTAGGGCCGCTGTGCTGCGCTGTGCCCCGTTGTACTTGCAGCGCCTCACAGTGGAGGCCCGGGATGCCGTGCTGCGGCACACCCCCCTGTACTTGCACCGCCTCACAATGGAGGCCCGGGATGCCGTGCTGCGGCGCACCCCCCTGTACTTGCACCGCCTCACAATGGAGGCAAGGGCCGTGGCGTTGCGCCGCACCCCTTGGAACTTGTGACGCATCACAATGGAGGCAAGGCCTGCGGCGCTACACTGCGTCCTGCTGCACTTGCACCGCCTTCCATGGAGGTCAGGGCTGCCACCTTCTGCCCTTCCCAGACCTATTTCCACAGCATTACAATGCAGGCTGGGCTGCAGCGCTGCGCTGCTCACCACTCTACTTACACCGCCGCAGAATGGAGGCCTGGCCTACCGCTCCGCGCTGCGCCCCGCTGCACTTGCACGGCCTCACAATGGTGGCCGGAGCTGCTGCGCTGCGCCCCGCTGCACTTGCACCGCCTCAAATGTAGGACGTGGCCTGCCGCACTGCGCCGCACCTCTCTGGACTTGCAGCGCCTCGCAGTGGAGGCCCGGGATGCCGTGCTGCGCTGTGCCCCGTTGTACTTGCAGCGCCTCACAGTGGAGGCCCGGGATGCCGTGCTGCGGCACACCCCCCTGTACTTGCAGCGCCTCACAATGGAGGCAAGGGCCGTGGCGTTGCGCCGCACCCCTTGGAACTTGTGACGCATCACAATGGAGGCAAGGCCTGCGGCGCTACACTGCGTCCCGCTGCACTTGCACCGCCTTCCAGTGGAGGTCAGGGCTGCCAGGTTCTGCCCTTCCCAGACCTATTTCCACAGCATTACAATGCAGGCTGGGGCTGCAGCGCTGCGCTGCTCACCACTCTACTTACACCGCCGCAGAATGGAGGCCTGGCCTACCGCTCCGCGCTGCGCCCCCGCTGCACTTGCACGGCCTCACAATGGTGGCCGGAGCTGCTGCGCTGCGCCCCGCTGCACTTGCACCGCCTCAAAATGTAGGACGTGGCCTGCCGCACTGCGCCGCACCTCTCTGGACTTGCAGCGCTTCGCAGTGGAGGGTAGGGCCGCTGTGCTGCGCTGTGCCCCGTTGTACTTGCAGCGCCTCACAGTGGAGGCCCGGGATGCCGTGCTGCGGCACACCCCCCTGTACTTGCAGCGCCTCACAATGGAGGCCAGGGATGCCGTGCTGCGGCGCACCCCCCTGTACTTGCACCGCCTCACAATGGGGCAAGGGCCGTGGCGTTGCGCCGCACCCCTTGGAACTTGTGACGCATCACAATGGAGGCAAGGCCTGCGGCGCTACACTGCGTCCTGCTGCACTTGCACCGCCTTCCATTGGAGGTCAGGGCTGCCAGCTTCTGCCCTTCCCAGACCTATTTCCACAGCATTACAATGCAGGCTGGGGCTGCAGCGCTGCGCTGCTCACCACTCTACTTACACCGCCGCAGAATGGAGGCCTGGCCTACCGCTCCGCGCTGCGCCCCGCTGCACTTGCACGGCCTCACAATGGTGGCCGGAGCTGCTGCGCTGCGCCCCGCTGCACTTGCACCGCCTCCAAATGTAGGACGTGGCCTGCCGCACTGCGCCGCACCTCTCTGGACTTGCAGCGCCTCACAGTGGAGGGTAGGGCCGCTGTGCTGCGCTGTGCCCTGTTGTACTTGCAGCGCCTCACAGTGGAGGCCCGGGATGCCGTGCTGCGGCACACCCCCCTGTACTTGCACCGCCTCACAATGGAGGCCCGGGATGCCGTGCTGCGGTGCACCCCCCTGTACTTGCACCGCCTCACAATGGAGGCAAGGGCCGTGGCGTTGCGCCGCACCCCTTGGAACTTGTGACGCATCACAATGGAGGCAAGGCCTGCGGCGCTACACTGCGTCCCGCTGCACTTGCACCGCCTTCCATTGGAGGTCAGGGCTGCCACCTTCTGCCCTTCCCAGACCTATTTCCACAGCATTACAATGCAGGCTGGGGCTGCAGCGCTGCGCTGCTCACCACTCTACTTACACCGCCGCAGAATGGAGGCCTGGCCTACCGCTCCGCGCTGCGCCCCGCTGCACTTGCACGGCCTCACAATGGTGGCCGGAGCTGCTGCGCTGCGCCCCGCTGCACTTGCACCGCCTCCAAATGTAGGACGTGGCCTGCCGCACTGCGCCGCGCCTCTCTGGACTTGCAGCGCCTCACAGTGGAAGCCCGGGATGCAGTGCTGCGCTGTGCCCTGTTGTACTTGCAGCGCCTCACAATGGAGGCCCGGGATGCCGTGCTGCGGCACACCCCCCTGTACTTGCACCGCCTCACAATGGAGGCCCGGGATGCCGTGCTGCGGCGCACCCCCCTGTACTTGCAGCGCCTCACAATGGAGGCAAGGGCCGTGGCGTTGCGCCGCACCCCTTGGAACTTGTGACGCATCACAATGGAGGCAAGGCCTGCGGCGCTACACTGCGTCCCGCTGCACTTGCACCGCCTTCCATTGGAGGTCAGGGCTGCCACCTTCTGCCCTTCCCAGACCTATTTCCACAGCATTACAATGCAGGCTGGGGCTGCAGCGCTGCGCTGCTCACCACTCTACTTACACCGCCGCAGAATGGAGGCCTGGCCTACCGCTCCGCGCTGCGCCCCGCTGCACTTGCACGGCCTCACAATGGTGGCCGGAGCTGCTGCGCTGCGCCCCGCTGCACTTGCACCGCCTCCAAATGTAGGACGTGGCCTGCCGCACTGCGCCGCACCTCTCTGGACTTGCAGCGCCTCGCAGTGGAGGGTAGGGCCGCTGTGCTGCGCTGTGCCCCGTTGTACTTGCAGCGCCTCACAGTGGAGGCCCGGGATGCCGTGCTGCGGCACACCCCCCTGTACTTGCACCGCCTCACAATGGAGGCCCGGGATGCCGTGCTGCGGCGCACCCCCCTGTACTTGCACCGCCTCACAATGGAGGCAAGGGCCGTGGCGTTGCGCCGCACCCCTTGGAACTTGTGACGCATCACAATGGAGGCAAGGCCTGCGGCGCTACACTGCGTCCCGCTGCACTTGCACCGCCTTCCATTGGAGGTCAGGGCTGCCACCTTCTGCCCTTCCCAGACCTATTTCCACAGCATTACAATGCAGGCTGGGGCTGCAGCGCTGCGCTGCTCACCACTCTACTTACACCGCCGCAGAATGGAGGCCTGGCCTACCGCTCCGCGCTGCGCCCCGCTGCACTTGCACGGCCTCACAATGGTGGCCGGAGCTGCTGCGCTGCGCCCCGCTGCACTTGCACCGCCTCCAAATGTAGGACGTGGCCTGCCGCACTGCGCCGCACCTCTCTGGACTTGCAGCGCCTCACAGTGGAGGCCCGGGATGCCATGCTGCGCTGTGCCCCGTTGTACTTGCAGCGCCTCACAGTGGAGGCCCGGGATGCCGTGCTGCGGCACACCCCCCTGTACTTGCACCGCCTCACAATGGAGGCAAGGGCCGTGGCGTTGCGCCGCACCCCTTGGAACTTGTGACGCATCACAATGGAGGCAAGGCCTGCGGCGCTACACTGCGTCCCGCTGCACTTGCACCGCCTTCCATTGGAGGTCAGGGCTGCCACCTTCTGCCCTTCCCAGACCTATTTCCACAGCATTACAATGCAGGCTGGGGCTGCAGCGCTGCGCTGCTCACCACTCTACTTACACCGCCGCAGAATGGAGGCCTGGCCTACCGCTCCGCGCTGCGCCCCGCTGCACTTGCACGGCCTCACAATGGTGGCCGGAGCTGCTGCGCTGCGCCCCGCTGCACTTGCACCGCCTCCAAATGTAGGACGTGGCCTGCCGCACTGCGCCGCACCTCTCTGGACTTGCAGCGCCTCGCAGTGGAGGGTAGGGCCGCTGTGCTGCGCTGTGCCCCGTTGGACTTGCAGCGCCTCACAGTGGAGGCCCGGGATGCCGTGCTGCGGCACACCCCCCTGTACTTGCACCGCCTCACAATGGAGGCCCGGGATGCCGTGCTGCGGTGCACCCCCCTGTACTTGCACCGCCTCACAATGGAGGCAAGGGCCGTGCGTTGCGCCGCACCCCTTGGAACTTGTGACGCATCACAATGGAGGCAGGCCTGCGGCGCTACACTGCGTCCTGCTGCACTTGCACCGCCTCCATTGGAGGTCAGGGCTGCCACCTTCTGCCCTTCCCAGACCTATTTCCACAGCATTACAATGCAGGCTGGGGCTGCAGGGCTGCGCTGCTCACCACTCTACTTACACCGCCGCAGAATGGAGGCCTGGCCTACCGCTCCGCGCTGCGCCCCGCTGCACTTGCACGGCCTCACAATGGTGGCCGGAGCTGCTGCGCTGCGCCCTGCTGCACTTGCACCGCCTCAAAATGTAGGACGTGGCCTGCCGCACTGCGCCGCACCTCTCTGGACTTGCAGCGCCTCACAGTTCAGGCCCGGGATGCCATGCTGCGCTGTGCCCCGTTGTACTTGCAGCGCCTCACAGTGGAGGCCCGGGATGCCGTGCTGCGGCACACCCCCCTGTACTTGCAGCGCCTCACAATGGAGGCAAGGGCCGTGCCGTTGCGCCGCACCCCTTGGAACTTGTGACGCATCACAATGGAGGCAAGGCCTGCGGCGCTACACGGCGTCCCGCTGCACTTGCACCGCCTTCCAGTGGAGGTCAGGGCTGCCACCTTCTGCCCTTCCCAGACCTATTTCCACAGCATTACAATGCAGGCTGGGGCTGCAGCGCTGCGCTGCTCACCACTCTACTTACACCGCCGCAGAATGGAGGCCTGGCCTACCGCTCCGCGCTGCGCCCCGCTGCACTTGCACGGCCTCACAATGGTGGCCGGAGCTGCTGCGCTGCGCCCCGCTGCACTTGCACCGCCTCCAAATGTAGGACGTGGCCTGCCGCACTGCGCCGCACCTCTCTGGACTTGCAGCGCCTCACAGTGGAGGCCTGGGATGCCGTGCTGCGCTGTGCCCTGTTGTACTTGCAGCGCCTCACAGTGGAGGCCCGGGATGCCGTGCTGCGGCACACCCCCCTGTACTTGCACCGCCTCACAATGGAGGCCCGGGATGCCGTGCTGCGGCGCACCCCCCTGTACTTGCAGCGCCTCACAATGGAGGCAAGGGCCGTGGCGTTGCGCCGCACCCCTTGGAACTTGTGACGCATCACAATGGAGGCAAGGCCTGCGGCGCTACACTGCGTCCCGCTGCACTTGCACCGCCTTCCAGTGGAGGTCAGGGCTGCCACCTTCTGCCCTTCCCAGACCTATTTCCACAGCATTACAATGCAGGCTGGGGCTGCAGCGCTGCGCTGCTCACCACTCTACTTACACCGCCGCAGAATGGAGGCCTGGCCTACCGCTCCGCGCTGCGCCCCGCTGCACTTGCACGGCCTCACAATGGTGGCCGGAGCTGCTGCGCTGCGCCCCGCTGCACTTGCACCGCCTCAAAATGTAGGACGTGGCCTGCCGCACTGCGCCGCACCTCTCTGGACTTGCAGCGCCTCGCAGTGGAGGGTAGGGCCGCTGTGCTGCGCTGTGCCCCGTTGTACTTGCTGCGCCTCACAGTGGAGGCCCGGGATGCCGTGCTGCGGCACACCCCCCTGTACTTGCAGCGCCTCACAATGGAGGCCCGGGATGCCGTGCTGCGGCACACCCCCCTGTACTTGCACCGCCTCACAATGGAGGCAAGGGCCGTGGCGTTGCGCCGCACCCCTTGGAACTTGTGACGCATCACAATGGAGGCAAGGCCTGCGGCGCTACACTGCGTCCCGCTGCACTTGCACCGCCTTCCATTGGAGGTCAGGGCTGCCACCTTCTGCCCTTCCCAGACCTATTTCCACAGCATTACAATGCAGGCTGGGGGCTGCAGCGCTGCGCTGCTCACCACTCTACTTACACCGCCGCAGAATGGAGGCCTGGCCTACCGCTCCGCGCTGCGCCCCCGCTGCACTTGCACGGCCTCACAATGGTGGCCGGAGCTGCTGCGCTGCGCCCCGCTGCACTTGCACCGCCTCCAAATGTAGGACGTGGCCTGCCGCACTGCGCCGCACCTCTCTGGACTTGCAGCGCCTCACAGTTCAGGCCCGGGATGCCATGCTGCGCTGTGCCCCGTTGTACTTGCAGCGCCTCACAGTGGAGGCCCGGGATGCCGTGCTGCGGCACACCCCCCTGTACTTGCAGCGCCTCACAATGGAGGCAAGGGCCGTGGCGTTGCGCCGCACCCCTTGGAACTTGTGACGCATCACAATGGAGGCAAGGCCTGCGGCGCTACACGGCGTCCCGCTGCACTTGCACCGCCTTCCAGTGGAGGTCAGGGCTGCCACCTTCTGCCCTTCCCAGACCTATTTCCACAGCATTACAATGCAGGCTGGGCTGCAGCGCTGCGCTGCTCACCACTCTACTTACACCGCCGCAGAATGGAGGCCTGGCCTACTGCTCCGCGCTGCGCCCCGCTGCACTTGCACGGCCTCACAATGGTGGCCGGAGCTGCTGCGCTGCGCCCCGCTGCACTTGCACCGCCTCCAAATGTAGGACGTGGCCTGCCGCACTGCGCCGCACCTCTCTGGACTTGCAGCGCCTCGCAGTGGAGGGTAGGGCCGCTGTGCTGCGCTGTGCCCCCGTTGTACTTGCAGCGCCTCACAGTGGAGGCCCGGGATGCCGTGCTGCGGCACACCCCCCTGTACTTGCACCGCCTCACAATGGAGGCCCGGGATGCCGTGCTGCGGCACACCCCCCTGTACTTGCAGCGCCTCACAATGGAGGCAAGGGCCGTGGCGTTGCGCCGCACCCCTTGGAACTTGTGACGCATCACAATGGAGGCAAGGCCTGCGGCGCTACACTGCGTCCCGCTGCACTTGCACCGCCTTCCATTGGAGGTCAGGGCTGCCAGCTTCTGCCCTTCCCAGACCTATTTCCACAGCATTACAATGCAGGCTGGGGCTGCAGCGCTGCGCTGCTCACCACTCTACTTACACCGCCGCAGAATGGAGGACTGGCCTACCGCTCCGCGCTGCGCCCCGCTGCACTTGCACGGCCTCACAATGGTGGCCGGAGCTGCTGCGCTGCGCCCCGCTGCACTTGCACCGCCTCCAAATGTAGGACGTGGCCTGCCGCACTGCGCCGCACCTCTCTGGACTTGCAGTGCCTCGCAGTGGAGGGTAGGGCCGCTGTGCTGCGCTGTTCCCCGTTGTACTTGCAGCGCCTCACAGTGGAGGCCCCGGGATGCCGTGCTGCGGCACACCCCCCTGTACTTGCACCGCCTCACAATGGAGGCCCGGGATGCCGTGCTGCGGCGCACCCCCCTGTACTTGCACCGCCTCACAATGGAGGCAAGGGCCGTGGCGTTGCGCCGCACCCCTTGGAACTTGTGACGCATCACAATGGAGGCAAGGCCTGCGGCGCTACACTGCGTCCTGCTGCACTTGCACCGCCTTCCATGGAGGTCAGGGCTGCCACCTTCTGCCCTTCCCAGACCTATTTCCACAGCATTACAATGCAGGCTGGGGCTGCAGCGCTGCGCTGCTCACCACTCTACTTACACCGCCGCAGATGGAGGCCTGGCCTACCGCTCCGCGCTGCGCCCCGCTGCACTTGCACGGCCTCACAATGGTGGCCGGAGCTGCTGCGCTGCGCCCCGCTGCACTTGCACCGCCTCAAAATGTAGGACGTGGCCTGCCGCACTGCGCCGCACCTCTCTGGACTTGCAGCGCCTCACAGTGGAGGCCCGGGATGCCATGCTGCGCTGTGCCCCGTTGTACTTGCAGCGCCTCACAGTGGAGGCCCGGGATGCCGTGCTGCGGCACACCCCCCTGTACTTGCAGCGCCTCACAATGGAGGCAAGGGCCGTGGCGTTGCGCCGCACCCCTTGGAACTTGTGACGCATCACAATGGAGGCAAGGCCTGCGGCGCTACACTGCGTCCCGCTGCACTTGCACCGCCTTCCAGTGGAGGTCAGGGCTGCCACCTTCTGCCCTTCCCAGACCTATTTCCACAGCATTACAATGCAGGCTGGGGCTGCAGCGCTGCGCTGCTCACCACTCTACTTACACCGCCGCAGAATGGAGGCCTGGCCTACCGCTCCGCGCTGCGCCCCGCTGCACTTGCACGGCCTCACAATGGTGGCCGGAGCTGCTGCGCTGCGCCCCGCTGCACTTGCACCGCCTCCAAATGTAGGACGTGGCCTGCCGCACTGCGCCGCACCTCTCTGGACTTGCAGCGCCTCACAGTGGAGGCCCGGGATGCCGTGCTGCGCTGTGCCCTGTTGTACTTGCAGCGCCTCACAATGGAGGCCCGGGATGCCGTGCTGCGGCACACCCCCCTGTACTTGCACCGCCTCACAATGGAGGCCCGGGATGCCGTGCTGCGGCGCACCCCCCGTACTTGCAGCGCCTCACAATGGAGGCAAGGGCCGTGGCGTTGCGCCGCACCCCTTGGAACTTGTGACGCATCACAATGGAGGCAAGGCCTGCGGCGCTACACTGCGTCCCGCTGCACTTGCACCGCCTTCCATTGGAGGTCAGGGCTGCCACCTTCTGCCCTTCCCAGACCTATTTCCACAGCATTACAATGCAGGCTGGGGCTGCAGCGCTGCGCTGCTCACCACTCTACTTACACCGCCGCAGAATGGAGGCCTGGCCTACCGCTCCGCGCTGCGCCCCGCTGCACTTGCACGGCCTCACAATGGTGGCCGGAGCTGCTGCGCTGCGCCCCGCTGCACTTGCACCGCCTCCAAATGTAGGACGTGGCCTGCCGCACTGCGCCGCGACTCTCTGGACTTGCAGCGCCTCGCAGTGGAGGGTAGGGCCGCTGTGCTGCGCTGTGCCCTGTTGTACTTGCAGCGCCTCACAGTGGAGGCCCGGGATGCCGTGCTGCGGCACACCCCCCTGTACTTGCACCGCCTCACAATGGAGGCCCGGGATGCCGTGCTGCGGCGCACCCCCCTGTACTTGCACCGCCTCACAATGGAGGCAAGGGCCGTGGCGTTGCGCCGCACCCCTTGGAACTTGTGACGCATCACAATGGAGGCAAGGCCTGCGGCGCTACACTGCGTCCCGCTGCACTTGCACCGCCTTCCATTGGAGGTCAGGGCTGCCACCTTCTGCCCTTCCCAGACCTATTTCCACAGCATTACAATGCAGGCTGGGGCTGCAGCGCTGCGCTGCTCACCACTCTACTTACACCGCCGCAGAATGGAGGCCTGGCCTACCGCTCCGCGCTGCGCCCCGCTGCACTTGCACGGCCTCACAATGGTGGCCGGAGCTGCTGCGCTGCGCCCCGCTGCACTTGCACCGCCTCCAAATGTAGGACGTGGCCTGCCGCACTGCGCCGCACCTCTCTGGACTTGCAGCGCCTCACAGTGGAGGGTAGGGCCGCTGTGCTGCGCTGTGCCCCGTTGTACTTGCAGCGCCTCACAGTGGAGGCCCGGGATGCCGTGCTGCGGCACACCCCCTGTACTTGCACCGCCTCACAATGGAGGCCCGGGATGCCGTGCTGCGGCGCACCCCCCTGTACTTGCAGCGCCTCACAATGGAGGCAAGGGCCGTGGCGTTGCGCCGCACCCCTTGGAACTTGTGACGCATCACAATGGAGGCAAGGCCTGCGGCGCTACACTGCGTCCCGCTGCACTTGCACCGCCTTCCAGTGGAGGTCAGGGCTGCCACCTTCTGCCCTTCCCAGACCTATTTCCACAGCATTACAATGCAGGCTGGGGCTGCAGCGCTGCGCTGCTCACCACTCTACTTACACCGCCGCAGAATGGAGGCCTGGCCTACTGCTCCGCGCTGCGCCCCGCTGCACTTGCACGGCCTCACAATGGTGGCCGGAGCTGCTGCGCTGCGCCCCGCTGCACTTGCACCGCCTCCAAATGTAGGACGTGGCCTGCCGCACTGCGCCGCACCTCTCTGGACTTGCAGCGCCTCGCAGTGGAGGGTAGGGCCGCTGTGCTGCGCTGTGCCCCGTTGTACTTGCAGCGCCTCACAGTGGAGGCCCGGGATGCCGTGCTGCGGCACACCCCCCTGTACTTGCACCGCCTCACAATGGAGGCCCGGGATGCCGTGCTGCGGCGCACCCCCCTGTACTTGCACCGCCTCACAATGGAGGCAAGGGCCGTGGCGTTGCGCCGCACCCCTTGGAACTTGTGACGCATCACAATGGAGGCAAGGCCTGCGGCGCTACACTGCGTCCCGCTGCACTTGCACCGCCTTCCATGGAGGTCAGGGCTGCCACCTTCTGCCCTTCCCAGACCTATTTCCACAGCATTACAATGCAGGCTGGGGCTGCAGCGCTGCGCTGCTCACAACTCTACTTACACCGCCGCAGAATGGAGGCCTGGCCTACCGCTCCGCGCTGCGCCCCGCTGCACTTGCACGGCCTCACAATGGTGGCCGGAGCTGCTGCGCTGCGCCCCCGCTGCACTTGCACCGCCTCAAAATGTAGGACGTGGCCTGCCGCACTGCGCCGCACCTCTCTGGACTTGCAGCGCCTCACAGTTCAGGCCCGGGATGCCATGCTGCGCTGTGCCCCGTTGTACTTGCAGCGCCTCACAGTGGAGGCCCGGGATGCCGTGCTGCGGCACACCCCCCTGTACTTGCACCGCCTCACAATGGAGGCAAGGGCCGTGGCGTTGCGCCGCACCCCTTGGAACTTGTGACGCATCACAATGGAGGCAAGGCCTGCGGCGCTACACTGCGTCCCGCTGCACTTGCACCGCCTTCCATTGGAGGTCAGGGCTGCCACCTTCTGCCCTTCCCAGACCTATTTCCACAGCATTACAATGCAGGCTGGGGCTGCAGCGCTGCGCTGCTCACCACTCTACTTACACCGCCGCAGAATGGAGGCCTGGCCTACCGCTCCGCGCTGCTCCCCGCTGCACTTGCACGGCCTCACATTGGTGGCCGGAGCTGCTGCGCTGCGCCCCGCTGCACTTGCACCGCCTCCAAATGTAGGACGTGGCCTGCCGCACTGCGCCGCACCTCTCTGGACTTGCAGCGCCTCACAGTGGAGGCCCGGGATGCCATGCTGCGCTGTGCCCTGTTGTATTTGCAGCGCCTCACAATGGAGGCCCGGGATGCCGTGCTGCGGCACACCCCCCTGTACTTGCACCGCCTCACAATGGAGGCCCGGGATGCCGTGCTGCGGCGCACCCCCCTGTACTTGCAGCGCCTCACAATGGAGGCAAGGGCCGTGGCGTTGCGCCGCACCCCTTGGAACTTGTGACGCATCACAATGGAGGCAAGGCCTGCGGCGCTACACTGCGTCCCGCTGCACTTGCACCGCCTTCCATTGGAGGTCAGGGCTGCCACCTTCTGCCCTTCCCAGACCTATTTCCACAGCATTACAATGCAGGCTGGGGCTGCAGCGCTGCGCTGCTCACCACTCTACTTACACCGCCGCAGAATGGAGGCCTGGCCTACCGCTCCGCGCTGCGCCCCGCTGCACTTGCACGGCCTCACAATGGTGGCCGGAGCTGCTGCGCTGCGCCCCGCTGCACTTGCACCGCCTCCAAATGTAGGACGTGGCCTGCCGCACTGCGCCGCACCTCTCTGGACTTGCAGCGCCTCGCAGTGGAGGCCCGGGATGCCGTGCTGCGCTGTGCCCCGTTGTACTTGCAGCGCCTCACAGTGGAGGCCCGGGATGCCGTGCTGCGGCACACCCCCCTGTACTTGCACCGCCTCACAATGGAGGCAAGGGCCGTGGCGTTGCGCCGCACCCCTTGGAACTTGTGACGCATCACAATGGAGGCAAGGCCTGCGGCGCTACACTGCGTCCCGCTGCACTTGCACCGCCTTCCAGTGGAGGTCAGGGCTGCCATCTTCTGCCCTTCCCAGACCTATTTCCACAGCATTACAATGCAGGCTGGGGCTGCAGCGCTGCGCTGCTCACCACTCTACTTACACCGCCGCAGAATGGAGGCCTGGCCTACCGCTCCGCGCTGCGCCCCGCTGCACTTGCACGGCCTCACAATGGTGGCCGGAGCTGCTGCGCTGCGCCCCGCTGCACTTGCACCGCCTCAAAATGTAGGACGTGGCCTGCCGCACTGCGCCGCACCTCTCTGGACTTGCAGCGCCTCGCAGTGGAGGCCCGGGATGCCGTGCTGCGCTGTGCCCCGTTGTACTTGCAGCGCCTCACAGTGGAGGCCCGGCATGCCGTGCTGCGGCACACCCCCCTGTACTTGCAGCGCCTCACAATGGAGGCAAGGGCCGTGGCGTTGCGCCGCACCCCTTGGAACTTGTGACGCATCACAATGGAGGCAAGGCCTGCGGCGCTACACGGCGTCCCGCTGCACTTGCACCGCCTTCCAGTGGAGGTCAGGGCTGCCAGCTTCTGCCCTTCCCAGACCTATTCCACAGCATTACAATGCAGGCTGGGGCTGCAGCGCTGCGCTGCTCACCACTCTACTTACACCGCCGCAGAATGGAGGCCTGGCCTACCGCTCCGCGCTGCGCCCCGCTGCACTGCACGGCCTCACAATGGTGGCCGGAGCTGCTGCGCTGCGCCCCGCTGCACTTGCACCGCCTCCAAATGTAGGACGTGGCCTGCCGCACTGCGCCGCACCTCTCTGGACTTGCAGCGCCTCACAGTGGAGGCCCGGGATGCCATGCTGCGCTGTGCCCTGTTGTATTTGCAGCGCCTCACAATGGAGGCCCGGATGCCGTGCTGCGGCACACAACCCCCTGTACTTGCAAGCGCCTCACAATGGAGGCCGGGATGCCGTGCTGCGGCGCACCCCCCTGTACTTGCAGCCGCCTCACAATGGAGGCAAGGGCCGTGGCGTTGCGCCGCACCCCTTGGAACTTGTGACGCATCACAATGGAGGCAGGCCTGCGGCGCTACACTGCGTCCCGCTGCACTTGCACCGCCTTCCAGTGGAGGTCAGGGCTGCCACCTTCTGCCCTTCCCAGACCTATTTCCACAGCATTACAATGCAGGCTGGGGCTGCAGCGCTGCGCTGCTCACCACTCTACTTACACCGCCGCAGAATGGAGGCCTGGCCTACCGCTCCGCGCTGCGCCCCGCTGCACTTGCACGGCCCTCACAATGGTGGCCGGAGCTGCTGCGCTGCGCCCCGCTGCACTTGCACACCGCCTCCAAATGTAGGACGTGGCCTGCCGCACTGCGCCGCACCTCTCTGGACTTGCAGCGCCTCACAGTCAGAGCCCGAGGATGCTGCGCGCTGTGCCCCGTGTACTTGCAGCGCCTCACAGTGGAGGCCCGGGATGCCGTGCTGCGGTACACCCCCCTGTACTTGCACCGCCTCACAATGGAGGCCCGGGATGCCGTGCTGCGGCCGCCCCCCCTGTACTTGCAGCGCCTCACAATGGAGGCAAGGGCCGTGGCGTTGCGCCGCACCCCTTGGAACTTGTGACGCATCACAATGGAGGCAAGGCCTGCGGCGCTACACTGCGTCCCGCTGCACTTGCACCGCCTTCCAGTGGAGGTCAGGCTGCCACCTTTCTGCCCTTCCCAGACCTATTTCCACAGCATTACAATGCAGGCTGGGGCTGCAGCGCTGCGCTGCTCACCACTCTACTTACACCGCCGCAGAATGGAGGCCTGGCCTACTGCTCCGCGCTGCGCCCCGCTGCACTTGCACGGCCTCACAATGGTGGCCGGAGCTGCTGCGCTGCGCCCCGCTGCACTTGCACCGCCTTAAAATGTAGGACGTGGCCTGCCGCACTGCGCCGCACCTCTCTGGACTTGCAGCGCCTCGCAGTGGAGGGTAGGGCCGCTGTGCTGCGCTGTGCCCCGTTGTACTTGCAGCGCCTCCAAATGTAGGA
>NW_026561697.1:0-38404 GCF_028858705.1 Grus americana | reverse complement strand
GGAAATAGCGACCACAAAAGGCAGAGCAGAGCCAGTCTCCCCACCTTCAGCTGCAGCAGAGGAGGCTGCGAGAGGGAGGGTAGGATGGGGCTTCCAGCAGCTCCACAGCCACGGTGTGTTCTCCCAGGCGGGAACGCCTTGCTCGCACCCGTGCGTGTGCACACGTAGGGGTGGCTCCTGCGCTCAATTGGCCTCATTCACCCCATGCAAGTGTCCTTCACCCCCACAGCCTGTCCTTGTTCTGCAGAAGCAGGGCGGTCGCACCAGCAACTGCCCCCCTCCATACAAAGCCCACCTAGTTCCCTGCCTCAGTTTCCCCCACCTTCCACCCCCTCCTCCTGCAGCTTGGGGTTTGCTGCCTGAAGGGGGGGGGGTCCTGCCAGCCCCACTCTCCATCCAACCCTCCTTCTACCCAGACCTCCTAAAATCCCTCCGTAGTGCCCTACATTACATCTTTCTCCACCCCCTACCTCCAGACGCAGCTGAACAATTTGGTCCCCCCAGGGCCAGCCACATCTTTCCCATCTCAACGGCTCCGCCGACGTGCCACCGGCAGCGTGTCCCGGCTCCCGATGGGACCGAGCCCCAGGATGTGCCTCCTGCAGCGGCGAAGGGGTTAAGGATTGACTCAAATCGAATTGTTGGATGCAGCGGGCATTGGTGCCCGTCCATCCGTCTGCGTGTGTGTGCACGCATATATCTACACACAGTGTGAGGCTCGCCGGCCGAAAAATGCTTGGGGGGCTGTGCGGCACAATGCACGCGGGGTATTCCTGCAACGCCAGAGCTCAGGCTCTAACTTGCTGTTGCAAGGAAAATGTATAGATATCTGTATATACAAGCCCAAAGGTGCACCCGCCGTGCTGGGGAGCTGAGCACCCATCAGTATGTGTGCAAGGAAGGGCTGCTCAGCTGGCTGCAGCGTGGGCCGGCGGCTGGTGAACCTGGACAAGCCCCGGCAGGACCCAGCTGAGGAGGCGGGTGGCACGGAGCCACCTTCGATGCCCCTCAGCGGGGTGCCCTTGTTTTAACAGGATTTCCAGCACTGTTCAGACACGTGGCTTCGCATCCCGCTCTGCTGCTGGGGCTGCTGACAGCTCCGGCCATGGGGATCGTCGGATGGGGTCCACGCAGGAGGGGACCCCAAGGTAAACGTCTCTTCTGCTGCCGCGTGAACCGGGTGGGAGCAGGAGGGGTGTCAGGGTGACCGCGGTGGGTGCTGGCCCACATGCTCCATAACAGCATTAACTCTCCTTAAAAAAACTTAACCTGTGGCTGCAGCACTCAGCCCATATTTAAAAGCTCCCGGTAAGGCAGAGGCTCTCCTGTTGAGTATTTCCTGTGAAAGATAGTCCAAATACTGGTTCTTACTGCTCCTGTGCCCCAGGAACATCCCTTATTTTCCTGGGCACCATCTCCACCTTACCTGGATGCACCGATGCTGCCACATCATGAAAAGTCTCTGCTTCCAGCCTGCGCCTTGGCCTCGTGGCAGCCAGTGGTTTGGGGTTTTTTTCTTCCCCTTATGTTCTGCCCAGCTGAAAAACATGAAATACAGCTCAGTTTTACTGCAGCAAGGGGACAGGTACCCAGCACCTCTTCCGTCCAGGCTAAGGGACTCACATGGAGTGTGACTCTGTTTCCCCAACTAGAGATGACACTTAACTGGGGCTGTATTAGTTAACATTTGTACAGCTCTTTGAAAAAGGAAAGTGTTTGAGGCTTTAAATACTGCCAGTGGGAACAGATCAACAAGATTTCTAACCCTTTTGAAAAATTAAAGCTTTTGCCAATTAAGCTGGCAAACGCATGGATGTGAATCTAAAAACCTCTTGAGCTCGAGACCAAGACCGAAGCCTCCTGAGAACAGCCTCTCCTGGCTGCTCCTTGTGCTCTTCCTGCTCACCCGTGTCAGAAATATATCAAGTAACCGAGCTATAAGCTGTTTCGGCAGACGCATACTTGAAATGTAACTAGGCTACAGATATGACTGCAGTGGAGCTACTGCTCTGGACATTTAAATGGACACCATTAACGTGCAGATAACGTCTTCTCCTAGATTGCTTGAACTGGTATTGCAAAAATGTCATAGTAAAGCATAATTGCCTTTAATTTTGCAATTAGCCCTGTAATTTGAGTTGCAGCTTTGATGCTACAAGCTATCGATGGTATCCATACGCATATCTATACCGGCACGTGCATTGCCTACGCCTGGGGGATGTCACTGCTTCCGAGTCTGTTCTGGGCTGCACCTCTGCTGAAGGTGTGACGCTATGCTCTCCTGGATGACTCCGGGATTTGAGTGCAACATTTTATGCTCCATAAAGCAACCTGCACACCCCATCTGTACACCTTTTCCGGGCAGATTTGCACCTTTGCTGGCTGAGCTGATGATCAGCAGCGGCACCAAGACAAAGACCCTGGCAATAACCACGGCTCAGCAAAGGGCAACGGCACTGCCTGTTCATTGCACGTGCGCCTGGAGAGGGACACGGGCTTCTCTGGAGTCACGCAAGCTGAAGGAAAACAATGCGGGGCAGCGGCGAAGCAGCCCAACACCACGATGATGGATGGTGAAGCAAATCACTTGATACCTGAATGTTCCCTTCCCGGCTAACTTCCACCCTGGAATGTCCCCGCTGACTTTGGTTCAGCCACGTACAGCTCTCGGTTCACCTGCAGAAAACAAACACACCGTACCTGCCTGGATTGTCTCCGTCTGCGTGGGATGCAGCCCTGCCCCGGTCCCTTGGAGCAGTGTTGTTGGAGATGCGCGGCACGGACACTGCTCCGCGGGCACTGGGAGGGAGTGTTCGCCCACTTCTGCGGCGTGCTCCTGTCCAGTGTGTGGATGAAGGTGTTAAGGATACACCGGAAGGATAAAAACCATGGGTGTGCAAGCACGGAAAGCGTATGAGGTTTTACTCACATGGCCAGCCCTTGGCTAGACATGGACAAGGGAAGATGCCCACTTTATTGCATGAACTGTGAAAACAAGAAGCCACCAACCGCCCTCGCGTGCGTGCAGCGGCACAGATGGCTGAATACAACCGGCACGCGTGTCGCGATGCACGTGTGCCCAAGCAGAGGCACCTGAAGCGAAGTCAAAGGGCACTTGGGCAGCAGTTTCTGGTGAAGCCATTCACTGCGTGTGCTCGGACCTCAGCGCACGCCCGGTGCTGCCTCCACGGAGAAACACGGCGAAACGCCGGCCAGAGCCCAGCGGAGGGTGGCACCGGGTACACGGAGTTCGGAGATGCCGGCTCAAACCTCCACTCTCCAGCCGACCCACGCAACCTGAAATAAGTCACTTGGTGTCCCCGCGGTGGGAAGAACCCCGACTCCGTCCCCTCTGTGTGGCCGAGCTGGGGTGCAGCCTGGGGGGGGCTGCCCCGTTCCCCCGCACACACTAACCCTGGGAAGGGTCCAGCTCACGGAGCTGGGGGCCCCTTCTTCACCCTCCCCTGGTCCCCAGTGGAACAATTTACCTTTCGGAGCAAGTCCAAGATATTAATTAAGATAAATCTACCTCAATTTTGAGATTCTCTTATCATGTAATTTATCAAAATTATGTTAATTATTTCTGTAGGGCAGCAAAATTATTACCTCTTCCGTGTCTGATTTGTATTAATATTCATAATTTAATAATTCAGCATCCAAGCCATCTGGTTGGGGAGCCACGCTCCTTCCCCTCCCTCTGCCAGAGCCAAAACGCTCCCACCTCCCCGCTCCCGCGCCCATCCAGGCGGCCCCCAACAGCTCCCAACCGAAACCGTGCCACCGGCTCCTGTCAGCATCGACATCAGCGTCCCCCCCCAGTGCCGCCGAGGGTGCCGTGGCGGGGTCCCGATCCCCCGGGGAGGGGGAGCAGCCCCTTCCCCTGCGCCGGACTGAGCCTCTGTCACCGGCCCTGTCTCAGCCCGGCAGGTGAGCACAGCTGAATTGACATTTTCCACACTTTGTGATTTTTACACTGTAATTTGACATAATTAATGCCTACATTACTGCTGATAATTTAGCTAGTTAATTAAACTCGGAGGAGATAATTAAGGAGAGGCTACTGCTTGGACTGCTAATTGTTTTTGTCATTATTTTAGGGGCCCGACAGCTGCCGGCTGAGTCATCCTCCCCATCAGCTGATGGCCGCACGTGACCGTGCTGCCGTGGGCACCGGGCTCGGGGTGCCCGGCGAAGCGGCTGGGGGCTGCCGGCGGCTCGACCCACCGTGGCCTGGCCAGGAGCCAGCGTCCGCCGGCGCTGCACCGCGCAGATGGCGAGCAGGGGCTCTGCGAACGCACGGCCCCGGTGCTGCTCCAGCCAAGGGCAAGTGCCCCCCTGGTTTGGTGCTGGAAGAGAAGAAGAGGGACGGCGAGAGGTGTTTGCTGCGGTGGAACTGAGCGGCGGACAGGAAAGCAGCACCGAGCGTGCCGGGAGGGCAGATAGTGAGGATGCTCAGGTCATCAGTCCATGAAACACCCCAGGTGCTGTCAGCTCGTGCTGCAAAGGGGATCCCGGCACGCTCTGGGGCTCACGTAGAAGCAGGGACACCGGCCACCCAGCCAGCCGGAGAGCAGAGCTGAGACCCGCAATTCCTCACACAGCAGTGCCAAGTGCTCACCCTGGGTCTGGGCAAAGTCCATGTGCCTGCAAGTCGCAGGGCAGGCAGGGGAAGGAGGGCAGCAGGGCGTCCCTCGTCCTCGTGCGGGTGGCTTCTCTCTTAACCCTGCAGTGCTCAGCCCAGCCCCGGCTGCACCGTGCTGTGCTGCTGCAGCATGTGCCTTCTCCTTCTCGGGTGCTCTGGCTTCATCTTTAGCTGTGGATAAATCCAAACACTGAAAGCAAAAGCAGATAAGCAATGGACCCATCTGGTCCCTGAAAAGTGCATCGTTGGAGCAGAGTCCCCACTCCCCACTGCGTTTCTCATCTCGTGGAGCCCTCTGCCAGCCCCGTCAGCATGGTCCCACACGGTCCGCCCTAAGCCACCTCCTCCAAGACTTCAACCAAAGCCCCAGATCCTCTAAGCACCTGACACTGGCACCAAGATCAAAACCACTTTGTGCTTGTGCCTCTTCCATGCCAGGCCACTCGTTCCTCCATCCTGCTCAGCAAAGATCTAAAATCAGGGTGGGAGCAAAGGAGCCCATACCCCGTGGCCGGTTGGGTGCTGCAGGAGCAGAGCACATCCCGGCCATTCCCCGTCCCTCCCCACAGCCTGGTGGGAGGAAGGCAACTTGAGGGACAACCATGATCTTATTCCTGCTCCGTAGCAGCTGGAGAAGTTTTGTCTGGTCTTCCTGATGTGCAAAGCCCCCACAACCTCACCGAGCCCACCTAGCAGCACCACGGCCACTGATGGCCAGCATCCCTCCCCACCATGGGCAGCCCCGCCAGGCTCTTCACTGCCAGAGGATTTCTTTCCACTCTCTGCCTCCTGGCGAGCTCAGTGCTCCGAGCTGGAGGCCGGCTTGACATCTCAATCCAGAGATTAGGACAGAGACTGGTCATTTCCCAGTTCTGGCGAACACCCTTCAAATAATTTGATTAATCATCTTAGCCCCACTCGGCGCAGTTGGCATCCTCCAGAATCAAAGCCTCTCCTGAAATGCTGTGTCAAAAAACCATAAAGCTGCTGTAAAGGTTCAACCAAGCATGGACCAAAGCAGAAGCCGGTACTCCAGAGGCTGTGCACTGGCTTGGCTAAATACTCCCTCTAAATATCTCTACAGTTAGCAGTCAGAGACATATGAGATGTGTAACAAATTGCACAGGGACTGCTTTCCTTCTCTCACTGTTAGGAGGAGATTTTTTTTTTTCCCTCCTGCATTTCTATTTATCACAACGCAAAAAAGAAACGTGCCAAAATGGTTTTATATTTTCACTTGGAACAACAACATTTGGACAGCCCCAAGGATAGCAATTGCAGTAATCATGAAAAAATAATACTTTGCACTTCTGTAGCCCCTTTCATCCAAGCATCTCGCAGCACTTTGCAAAGGCTGGCCCTGATCCTGTGGGGGCCCATGCACATGGATCATCCTATACAGGAATTTATTCCGCTGGGTTCAGCAAATCAGGATCGCGGGGCTCTGCGGGGCTCTGGAGTCATTCACCTCCCGCTCGCCGAGTCAGCTGCTCCATCAGCACTCACAACTGCATCCTGAGGTATTTATTGATATGCAAGTCTGAGCTCCTGGAGTCAGGGGATCGTGTTTCCATTTTTTAAACCTCTCTAGTTTGTCATCTTGGTGCAATCCCTACAACAGGAACCCTAATAGCCCAGAAAGCAAAAGAAAAATAAGACAAACCAAACGTACTCTCTTTCCAGCATGGTGCTTTTTTGCAGGCTTGTCTCTCTTTGGAGTCATGCTTCAGGATTTCTGTATTTATTTTCACCACAAGTGAGCAATTCCTGCACTCCAATGCTCATAAAAGAATAAACCCAGCTGATCTCAAACTGCTCAGAGAAAACTATGGCAGGGAGAGCAATTTGCCAAAACCTGCAGCAGTGAAAAGAATAAACCTCAAAAGTCCTTGTTCCCAGTGCCTCCCCCTGCCAGAGAGACAACCACAGTCCAAACAGTTGAGGGTTTGGTTGGAGCTTCTGCTGTCATTGTTTTCTTGCTTAAAATAAAAAAAGTTTTCTTTCTTGCTATATCCAATGCCCCAAAGCCCTACCAGGGACGCTGGGCCAAGAGTGCCCGTGGGCACCATCCCTCCTTCACCCACTCGTGCCCCAAGGCCATAGAGCACCAAAGTTCAAGACGAAGCTGGAGCCGCAGCCCTCTTGCAGGGCTCCTGGGCATCATCCCCCTTCAAATGGAGACCTTGCGTGTCTCCTCCTTGGCCTCGGGCTTGGCACCTCTGTGGAGAACATGCCATGGCTAACGAACCCTCCTGCCACAGCGAGGCAATGGGAGGCAGTTAGCATCCCCCACCCTGCGAGGCTACTGCTAGGAGAGCGGAGTGGTTTCCTTCAAGCATGAAGAGGTGGTGCCTTCCTCTTCGCATTGCAACCCTGGCCTCGTCAGGACACCAGATTCATCGCAAGCATAGGGACAATGGCGGTTTTGCAAAGAGCCCTGGCAGTGCATCACCGGGACAGCTCGGCGGAGCAGGAAGCGCTGTCCCATGGAGGCTCCTGGTCAGCACCCGCGGCTTCGCTGGGCAACTCGGAGGTGCCCGCAGCTGCCCTGGGAAGTGTGGTTTGAGGTGACCAGCTACCAACCCAGGCTGATGGCCTCTTGGGGCTGTTTTCTGCTCCTGGTGGGGCTTCCAGCAAACCATACAGCCTCCCTGTGCCCCGATTCCTTCCTCTGTGGGGAAGGACATATTTGATGCACTTGGAGATCTACAGCTGAGCAGCACAGCAGCCTGCAGTTAAAATCCAGCAGAATTTCAAACCACCCTTTAACCTCTCTTACTTCTGTGCTATCTTCCAGTGAAATGAATCTCTCGTATCTGCCCAGTCCAGCATCTTCGTCCCAACAGAGACAGCCTCAGCCTTGCCTTTCCTGACCCCCTTTTCCTTCGACACACTCGTGCAGGCACACGCACGCGGGGGAAGTGTGCCCTTAGCACTGGAGGGGAGCGAGACGCAAAGGAAGAGCATTAGGTGGAATGAGAGATAGCAAAAGCGCAGCCATATCAGACGTCTCCAGGCAAGATAACATGATAAATAATCAATCAATCCCTACAAAATCCTTAAGTGCTTGATGTATCCTCCTGCAAATTGAATCACTTCTCCTACCAGGAAGTTCTCTCTTGTAAATAAATGAGAGCAGAAATGGCCCATATTGAAAAATAATGTTGTTAAAAACCACTGATTAAGTTTTACACAAGCATATGAGAGCAAACTAAAAGGTTTTAGCTTTTTAATTTAAGAAATGAGGAATATGATATAATTTCAATTTGTGATGAGATAAGATGTTCTCGATATTGTGGCTTCAATTGGATTATATCCTAATGTACTTTTATAAAGTGTCAGGCTAGCTGCAGATTAAGGTATGTGTGTAATATTCTTTATTAACAATTTAATGGACTTGCTTTCACTCTATCCATCTTAATCAGTGTTTCCAGTCCACCTGGGAGATCTAGTTAGTGCAGAACCTGAAACTCCAACCTGATGAAAGAGGGAACTCAGTGATCCGTCAGTGTCAAAAACAAGAGGGAAGCACTGATAAAAGACTGTCGAGGATCATCTTTAACCTCCTGTCATCAGCACCACTCCAAAAGCTCTCAACAAGCGCTCTTGGAGTCACTCAACAAGACATATGCTGTCCTCAGATCTGCATCCTTCCCTGCCAGAATATTAAAGGGGCTTTTGGCAACAGACAGGACTTCCCGGATCACAAAACGCAGTTGCCTGATCTCGAGGGACCGGCTCCTATAATCCTATTTTACAGTCAAACGCCAGTGCAAGAGCAGCCCAGTTGTGTGGACTCTCCAGCACTCGTCCATAGCCTCTGCTCTGGCGCTTAGACACCTCCATCCCATTTCCTTCTGAAACTTATTCATGACTAGGTTGTATCTGCATGTTCTGGTATCAGCAGGGCCTTTAGCTTAACTAGGTCTCTCCCTCCCTTGTGTTTATCTGCCTGTGCAATCACACCTCCTCTCAGCCTTCATTTCATCAGGCTAAATAAGCTGTGCTTGTTTAGTTGCCTCTCAAAGGGGCTTTCCGATACCTTCCCTGCTCTAATGACCCCTCTCTGCACCTCTTCCAGATTTCCAGACTGTGCACAGCACTCCAAGTCCCACCGTGCTTCTAGTGCAAACACTCTTCCATCTCGCCTGGCAATGCCGTCTCTCCAGATAGCTCCAAGCACCCTTTTATTCAAGCAGCCGCTCCCCCTGGCTGGCTCCTGCTCTCCAGGCACCCACCTCTCCCACCCTTAGACACCCCAGGAGAGGTAACTCCGCCACCCCAACCAAGGCCTTTTATGCTGCAGGTCTTGGTGAGAAATTGCTATTTCACACACACGTCGACCCACCACGGGTGACCGGGATAGCTCGTGATACGCAAGCTGGTACCCACCCCCCCCTTCCCTGCCGCTCTGGCTGCCATGTGCATGCACAAACAGCGACTTGCTGCACGAAACCAGGAGCAGCAGCCTTGTAAATAATGGCCAATCAAGGGGGAAAAAAAAAAAAGGTGTATACATCTCATCTCTTTTAATTCCCTTGCAACGCGATGATTCTGCAAGGGTGGGTTGGTCGTAGCTGCAAGGTGCTCCCGGACGGGGGAGGAGCACAAAAATGAAGTTGTTTGCGGCTTTTGATTCCATCCCTGGAATTATTTACAGCTGCAGGCAATATTAAACTATGTAGAGCAAGTGTCCTCATTTACATGCTAATTCATTTATACCCTCTGGATTGATTTCTCCAATTCATTTTCAGCCCACTAACTCTTCTGATATGAATTATATTATCACCTCCAGAACGGCAGCAGGGAAATGTGACGAAGCCACCCCAGCTCTTCTGATCTCTAATTGCCCTCGCTGTTCAGAGCCGGTGTGGCCAGCTGCAGCTTTGCCTCCCGGCTACCAGCACCCAGCTTCCTTCCATCTCCTGGAGAAAAAACAGCGCTGTGGCTCCAGAGCCAATTGTCCCACCTCCATCGCTCAGTCCTATTCTAGGGAAGACCCAAGCAAGTGGACCCTTGGCTTGCTGCCTTTGGAAATCATTCCCTCTTTCTGCCCAGGAGGAGGAACCACCTCATTTCAGGGACCAAACCAAAGTCCATCTGTGTTCTGCGGCGGGAAGTCCTGGAGCCGTAAGGAAATTGAATTAATCCTCGACTTCCCAAGGGCCTTTCTCAGGCTTCTCAGCTTTTTGCAGCAGCCTCACACCTTACCTGGCAGACGCAACACATCCCCAGTTCTCCCTGCCTTGGGAATGAGGTACTCACCAGTGGAAAGGACACAGTTCCCAGGGGATGGAGAAGAGTAGGGAAGCTTGTCCATAGGTAGCAGCAGCTGGAAGCAGTAGGACTTCTCTCCCATCACTGTCACTGATGGATGAACAAGGTTGAGGTATCCTTTTCCAGGAGGTGTATCCAAACGCATTGGCCTGCCTCTCTGGAAGACCTGGTTGAAGTCTGCCCAGGTAACAGTGGAGAAAGGAACCATCTCCTGCACTGACTCTACCTAAGCAGAAGGGTGAGTCTCCAGGACACCAGCTGGACATGGAGGGTAGAGAAGGCATCAGCAAATGGAGGAGGGCACAGGCAATGATGCAGGGTGCAGTTCAGGGCTGCCCGCATCCCCATCTCCCTTAAAATAGCTGCAAAGCTGTGCAGAAGGTTAAACCTCAGCTTCCATAATGAGATGGATTTCATCAGCCAAACATCTCACCGACTAACCAGGACACCATTTGTAGTCCTGGACCAAATACACAGGCCAGATTTTGCTCAGAAATCCATTAAAACCCTACCCCTCTGCTGAACAGGTCTTTCACTATTATTCCTCATGATCTTTCAGCATTTGATTTCTCATTTTTAAAAATCAGTTTGTTTTTTTGTTTTACAAACATTGACAAAATAAAGAAACGTCGGACTCAATATAACTCTGCGTTCCAGGATTGTTTGTCACTTGACCCGTGGCATTGGTTGATGCCCCTTTGGCAGAGGACATCTTTTTTTGTCTGACTCAGCGGTTCTGCACTGACTTTATCACTGGGTATGAGTGAATTCAAAGTGAGGGATCGGGATGTTCTCATTCTGCAGAGCACCTGCACATCCTCCCTCCTTGCAGCCAGATTCGGGTGCATCAGTCCTGTAGCAGGGGCAAATCCTCCTCCTTCAGTTTGAGTGAGTTGTGGTGGGCTGCCTCTGTGTGTATCCTCCTGAGACTATATCAATGCTTTATCAGGTTAATCAAGGTGCAAACCCAACTCCGTTTGAGTTGGCAGCTGAGGGACCCATCAAGAAGAAAAAGCTCAGGTGGACAAAATGTCCAAGTCTGGTCCACCGTGGATCAGGCTGACCAGAAACTCCCCAGTCCCTTTGGCCCAAAGAGTCATTCAGCACAGAAATCCAACTTGTGGGACAGACACCAAACACTGTGGTACACATAGACACATCCAAATTGGATAAACACACATGGCACTTGGTATTTTAAAGATTTCTAGAAGCCTTTCTATGGCCTAACGCCTTCCTTGCTCTCATTCCCAGCATCTTGTTTGAACAGCACGCAGCCAGGCAGACGTGCCAGAGGGACCAAAAGGTCCAGGACTGTCAGAAGTTAAACGGGACCACTTCCCCTCCAAAATCCTGGGCAAAATGAAAGCTAGAAGGAAATTAAGACATTTTTTTCTGTCTGGCAGGGAGAGGACAGTTCTTTGTTCCTGATTTACACTGTCTGAAAAAATTAACTTGTGAAAGCTGAGATACCGTTCCCGTCGGCATCCAGTGTTTATTACGCTTCAGACATTTCAAATGAGCACTTGAAAAGGAGAGGGAGCCCCTCTGCCTCCTGATCACTTGAGGAAGGGAGAAAATTGTCCTAAATGGAACAACAGACTGTCCCTTCTTAATGCCACTTCAAAGCTCCTCGGACAGCAAAATTGATAATTGCGTCAAGTACAGTTTTTCTAAACTTCGTCATTTAGCGCTGAAAACTGGGCTATTGAATTTATATAGTTCTTTGATCAAGACCAGTTAATTAAGTTATTCCCTTGATATGACTCTTATCACTTTAGTGTCAGACCTACATCACACTTACGCAATTCACATACTGGCTTTGATATGCATCATATAAGCTTCCCAGACCATGATCACCGCGTTTCTATAGATTCGCTGCTACCTTACCAGTTCCACCAGTAGGATGGGCTATAGGTCAGCTATCAAAGGAGAGATTGTGCAGCCCAGAAGGCTCCCGGACAAACTGTAACAAGTGAAGTTCATACATGGCCTAAAACTAGACCACTGATTTCTTCCAGAACTTGTAATTCCAGTTACAAACTCTCAGTGTCTCCCCTGTCTCCTTTTTTGAAATATGTCCAGCAATATTGATAAAAAGTGGGCAGCTAAGTATTGCTTTTATCCTTATCAGCAAGACAAGTGAACTTGATCTATCCTTTTGCTATTCTATCACAACAACAGCATCACACTTACAGTAAGAAAAGACGGTAAAATTGTGCGTGAATTCCAAAATATGGCACATCCTTCACCGCACTGTCACAGGCATCACCCTCTCAGCAGGTTTTTCCTGATTTCTCCCACCCATTCCCCTCCCACGCCCCCTAGATCATCTCCTGCCCTGGCCACCCCTCACAAAGGCTGTCCCATGGCCTCTCCTTGCCACAGTGAATGGTTTCTCTACCCCGTGCAGCTTTCGGTGGCCCCTGTCATTCCTTCCCCTCCGATACCTCCTGACCCTTCATCTTCACAGCCCTCCTCCAGCCCTCCTCTGTTTCTGACCAACCATCCAGGGGCTCGTTCAGCAAATCCTCCTCCTCCACACTTCTGCTTTCCACAGGAGAGTGACAAGCTCCAATTTAGGTCTCCACAGTTTTCCTTGGGCTTATCCCCTTAAACCGGATTAGCTAACGTCTTAATGCCAGTGACACCAGTCACAGCTCACCATCTGATCCTGCCTTTCAGGATTTGCTGCATCTATGCACTTTTCCATTGCTAAACCAGATCCTGTGATCTTTCCTTCCAAGGCCTTCATCTCCCCATCACCATCACCCTGCCACCCTGGGCTGCTAGTTATACTCTTCATATCGAGGAGATGCCCAGATCTCCTCCTCCTTTCCTCACCCAACACCTCCAGGGTCTGAACTCTTCCAACTCCCTGACAGCCTTTGTGCCTTCCCTGTTTGGATACCTACAAGTTTCCCTTCCAGATCACCTCCTTCACTTTGAGATACAGCCCTCCCAGAAAACTCATGGCACCCCTTCGTTGGGCCTCTTTTTCTTCAGTATCAGATACAAAATCTTGAGGTAAACAATTCAAGGCCTCGTTTCCACTCATCTGACCCATTCCCATATTGAACCTGTCTGTGGCGAGGTCCAGCCCCAACACCCCTGTCCTCTGGACTTTGTCCACTCTTCTCATGTCAGAGCTTCCTTCCCCACCGCCTTTTACACACAAACCAGCCCACATGGCGACTCCTCTTGCCTCTTTTAAATTCCCTTTACAGACCCATGTCCTTCCCAGGCCTGCTGTTCATGCACTCCTTCATTCTCCATCCATCTCCATCGCAAGGTGGAGATGCTGCTGCTGTAGCACTCCCCGTTAAACAACGCTGAGCAGTTGCATCAGGAAGTCGTTTTCCTCCCACCTCCATCCCTTTGCCCAAAACCCCCTCATAAACGCCTTGGGGTCGAACCAAGTACTTCATCAAACTGTCTGTCCTGATCATCTCTGTGTTCCTTTTAGCTGGTCCCCTGCTCTCCAAGTGGAGGTGAGGGAATCTCCTTAGCCCAGGAAAAGAAATATTACAGGGCAAGGACCAGCCTGCAGCTCCTGAGGAGGTTCTGTACCTGGCACCCACTCATGACCAAGGGGAAGAAATGGTGTGAGCTACAACTTCCTATCATGGTCCTTCCTTGCTGGGATGTGATGGAGGAACCACTGAGAGCAGCATGGAGGAAAGACAGGCAATGGTGGGCTCCAGCTCTTGGGCCTCTCACTCCCATCACACCTCTGGGTGCTCCCCAGCATCTCCACCATGGCTCGCTCCAGTCCCCAGCTCATTGCACGATGCAAAAAAAAGTCACGTTCTCTTTATCGATCAGGTTCTTCCTCCCCACACATGTTCCCTTTGTGCCCTCCTAAAATAAAACCCCAACCAAGAAGAGTCACCAGCTGGAGTTTAATTTCAGACTCCAAGGCGTATCTGGAGCCAATTTGCAATGCGCTTATTCTGAAAATCGCCCTCCCCTGTGACGCTTGACAGCTCCAGACCACAGTCCTGCTCTCAGCTCCGAAGGAAAAATGTTTTAATTTGTCACAAACCAATTATAGCGTCTCATCTATCCCTGAATTACTCATCTTGGCTACAGTCTAGGACAAAGGGCCCCTCTGAGAGGAGATTAGACATGGATATTAACAAGAGAAAAAGTGTCCACTGTCTCACCTTGCTGGGGACGTGGCTTCCAACGAGACAGGAAAAGGAAACCCTTCCTGACTGACAGCCAGAGGGAGGGTTCCCATCCCACAGCAAATCCCTCGTTTCACGCGGAAGAATAGTCACGACAAACTCTGTATTCAAATAATATTCATGCATGGCAGATAACAGAGTCACGGCTGGCAGAGCTGCAACATGAATATAAATAACCTTCGCTCCCTTGGTTGCTGCCACAGACGCTTTGCCACTGTGCCGGAGCATGGGTGAGGGGGCTCTCAGCATGGTGCATGCGGTGGGGAGGGGTGTGGGTGCCCCAACGGGCACAGCTGCCTCGTCTGAGCTCCACGGGCCACCCCTCTAATGAAGCCCCTTTCCCTCAAGCTCTGCACTAGGCTGAAATGACCTCCCATGGACTCCCAGCAAAGAGGTCCTCTCCAGCCACCTCCTCCCACCCCAGCTGCCAGGCACATTTGCTGCTCTCACAGAGCACACCAGCATCCCTCTGAGTTCTTGCTTTGGACCAAACCTAGCTCCCCAGGCCCCACGTCCCTCCATATCAGTGCTCCATCCTTCCCTTCCCAACCCCACACTGGCCTTGGGCATTACCCTTCAGCCCAACAGCCAAGGACCAGGGTGTCACCTTCATGCTGAGACAAAGCCTTGAGGATGCTCTTGATCTGTCCTATCTCCTGAGCAGCTTGGGTACAGATTCATCCAGCTGGAAACGGGAGGTGAACAGTCAAAAGCGGCACCCAATGCTCTCATAGGCAATAGGCACTTTGCATTTACAGTCCCAACTGCAATGAGCCCTGGCCATGTGGCTCAGCAGTAGGGACAAAAAGCTGCAGGCAGTGCTGGCCTCTCAGTCAGCTGGATAAAATGGATGGGTTGCTGCTCCGTCTCAAGTCGACTCGAGGCATCCGAGGGCAGCCACGATGCTCGCTTCCTCCCTGTGCCTACTGTGGATCAGTTTCTTCCTTGGATGAAGAGCGAGACGATGAAAGCCAATTTCCCTTTGTGCTCATGGCGAATAATTTGGAGAATTCCCCTTGTTTACTCAGAACTGTTAATGATGCATCAGAAATTACCTCCGAGATTGTAATTAAAGAAAACGGCAGAAGAGAGAGAGACATAGACACACACGGCCTAATCACAGCTTCATCTGCAAGTCTGGAAGTGCTGGAGCAGACAGCAGCCTGCCCATCACCCCAAGCCTGCAGAAGGACCCCCAAGAGCCTCCCAAACGGCAGAGGCTGAGGGGTGCAGCCCCCAGACTCTGTACAGTCCCCTGTGCTCCTCTTCAGCTACAAAGAAAGCAGCAGCACCACTCTGGGTATCCAGGAGCTGGTGAGGCCACAAACCTGACCAGAGGCCATCAGGAAGTGAGCAGGAAGCTCACCCCCCTTAAAACCATTTTGGAAGCGGAGCAGCTGACCTATAAGAGCTATTAAGCTTTCAGTCATCACCGAAATGCAGACACCCACATGCGCACAGCAACGTATCAGTCAACACCCTGCAAGCCTTGACCTCGGGGCTCGGTGTCCGATGGGGCTGGAGCAGAGCATGAACAGTCCCTTCCCGCAGAGAACAGAGAGGAATTTAATTCCTGTTCAGTTACAGGAGGGTGCCTGGATTGCCTAATTACTCAGGGGGTGACTGTTACGGAGAAGCAGCCGAGAGCTGATTTCCCAACGCCTCCCTCCCTGCTCAGTCCCAAGGCCAAATCCTCCTGCTTTGCCTCCTGGACCACTTCCACGGGGCGAGCAAAGCTGCTTGCGCCGGGAGAGCAAACGGGGGTCAGGCAGGGGAATCGGCTCAGCTGAAAGCAGCCAGCTGGAAAAAAGCCGTTCCCTTTCTCCACCTTATCCAACAGCTTAGTTCGTCTAGGGCTCGTTTCAAGCCTTGGATTAGGAGAGTGGTGGAAATGCAAATCCTTTGAGTCCCAAATTCAAGGTAGAGGAAGGAGGAACAAGCTGAGCTGTCCTCATGTTCACAACCAGCGGCTGTCTGGGTGTGCAGGAGCTGTGGGGCTGGGCAGGCTGTATGGCGCTTGGTGCCGGTAGACCCCTGGCCACGACCAGACAGTGCTCCATCAGTACAGAGAAGAGTTTGGGTCTCTGGGCAGTATCTGTTTCGATCACTACTACACTACTTATCTGCTCATCTTTGGTGTACAAATAATTGAGGTCAGCTTGAAGTCAGCCTCACACCAGCCCATAACCTCCCGCTCCCGCTGTCATGGCGAGGAAGGCTGGGGCCCTGTGTCCACTCCTGTTCTCAGTATTTCTCTACCTAGAGACCACTTAAACCTTCTAAATTCACAAGGTATTTCCAGGTGAGCCTCATATCCCCTAGACTACTGTTACCATCTCCAACAGACTCCAGATGGCAGAAGCAGCAGAGTTTTCCCTTCAAAACCTCCTCTTGGAGGCAGGTAAGCACATAGTGAGCAGGCATGGCAGCACCTGGCCTTCTCATGAAGCACTCCCTACAGCAGGTCAAACCATGCACTCATTGCCAAGGCAGGGCCCCAGGGGCTGTAGTTCAAGTTGGGCGAAGGTGAAACTGCCCTGTGTCTCCCGCAGAGGGAAGGATTGGATGAGTTTGGACGATGCTGCCACCCCCAAATGCCTACAGACTAAACTCAAGGCTGGAGAATCTAAGCCTGAGAAGGTAAAAGCCCAGCAGCAACAACAGCCTGGGACAGCTGTAGGAGGGGGTCTCACTCATTAGGAAGGGTATTTCTCTCCTTCAGCAGAGGTGGTTTCAGCTCCCTCCCTCTCAGCTGGCAGCCCATGCAGGCAGGTTTCATTCTAGGGATTTGCTGCTAATGCCCAGGTCTGGAAGTGGGGCCCTCCTCCCTCCCTCATCCTTACACACAGCCCCAGGAAAAGAATTGCTTCCCAACAAGGAGACTGGGGATGCAAGGCACAGCACACCAGCACCCATGATCAGCACCGCTCCCCGGGCTCTGCGGCTCTCCCAGGACCCGCAGTTGGTCTGCAAGCTCTGGGCAGAGGAGCCTCTCCATCACAGGTATGCCAAACTCCTGCTAGCACCCATGGCTCTGGGCACTCTCAACTCCAGAGGAACTGTCACGGCTCACAGCAACCAGGGCAGCCCACACCCAGTAACCTACATCCAAACTCCTGCTGGGACTCTGGGATTTGCTCCAGCAATTCTTTATTGGACAAAAGCATATGCAGGTACAGGGTGACCCGCCACATGTACACACATGGCACACATCGTGGGCACCAGAAGCCCCTCGGGCACTGGGTACCTCCCTGAGCACACCCCTGCGATGCCCAGGGCAGGCTGCCCGGGACAGAGAGTCCCACTGCCACCTCGTGGGTAAGGGACGCATTGCCTCTGCTTTGCCACCGGGCACAGCGGGCAGCAAACCTCCCTGCAAAATCCCAGGCCCTGCAGGAGAACAGAACCCAGAGAAACCTCGAAGGACCTGGCTTGGAGGGAGCAGGGAAGTCCACACATACCAGAGCTGGAGGCATCAGGAATTAATCTGATCTTTCCTTGCCTATCTCCATCCCTGCTCCCCAGGTTGACGGGGAAGAGAGTATGCTGCCACACAGGGCAGGTGTCTGGCTGCGGTCACAGGTCTGAGGGAAGAGCAGAAAGACTCACTGCCAACAGCACCCTTGAGGGTGCTGGCTGTCCAGGGACAGAGCCTCAGGAACTGAAATGCTGGTTCCATGCAGAAGCCTCATGGGTGAGGCAAACCCATTAACTCCCTCTGCTCCCAGTTAGTACCAGGTTGTTAAAAGAAGACTTCTGCTCATTTTCAGCAGAATGGGCCACAACGAAAACTCTGCTTCACTGTGCAGTCAGAGACATAAGGAAGGTACAAATCTCCCCCATAGAGGGAATGAAGCAGTGAGCAACCCCTCATGGCTTTGAGAAAACAGCCTACAGCAACTCCCAAAAGGAGGTCTGGAAACAGAGCACTATTGCTGAAACCACTTTGGGTGTAGGACACCCCACTCCATTAGATACAGGGGTGGTTCTGCTCACTGGCTGTAGAGCCTACAGCTCCAGTTTGCACTGGCACAGTAAGGAGGAGGCCCTGGATTTCCCCTGCCCCATAGCAACTCCCTCTCTGTGTCTCAGAGAGCCGCAGCAAACACAGGGAGGGAGGAAGAGCTGCCCTTTCGCAGACCAGCACAGTGTCCGTGGCACAGCCCTGGCTGACACGAGTGGGGCACTGTGGGGTGACATGCAGTGCCATGCTCCTGCATTCAGGACTATAATGACCCAAGGAGGAGTGGGTGGGCAAACTGAGCTCTGCCTTCCTGAGCTGCCAACAAGGCTGAAGCCAGCTCTGAGCTAGATCCAAAGAAGGAAAACAGACTTAAAAGTCAGTCCTCTAGGAAAGGTGTCCTTGGGTCCCATGACAAGGCCAGAGGGGATTCATACTGTCCCTCTGGTCCACAAACCTGCAGTCTCCATGTGAGGGAGCAGTAGAGTCTCATCACAGTTCTGCACAACTCCAGGAAAGCAGCAGTGAGGAAGGAACATCCCTTTGACACCCCTCTCTGGGCTGCTGGGCAGGGGAACATCACTCCTGAGCTTTACTCTTATTTTTCTGCTTCCATATTTTGGACAAGCGGAACTTGTTCTTCTTCTTCTCTGGCTCCTGGCTCTCGAGAGATCCATCTGCAGGAGAGGGAGCAGACACAGAGCAGGTTGAGACCCACAGCCCCAGTGCCACCAGTGCTGCTCCGTAAGAGTAGAAGGGCCCTTACCCAACCTCTGGATCATGTCTGCCAACATCTGGTCCTCCTCTTGCTCTCTGTCATGGAACAGCATAGCATTAGAAAACTTTGCCATGTTTCATGACAAGGTGATAGACACCAAAAAACCATGCAAATACTACTGTTATTCCCCCAGTCAGAAATGACCAGCCTCCACGGCACACCCTGAGAAGTGTGCAGGAAAGAAAAGAAAAGAAAAAACCAGTTGGAGGAGTGCTAGACATTAGCAAATTGCGTCTGGTTCCCTTGAAAGCAAGGGCCTGTGTGGGGATTTCCAAATCATGGCAGTCCAGCACTGCAGGGAGGCCCTTCTCTCAGCTGGCCTATGAATCATCCGAGTTCACATAGTCGTGAGAAACCACCACACCCCAGGAGATGAATAAAGGTTGAGAGACCAGAAGCTTGGGGTGCTACAGAGGTGCTCATCGCAATCAGGGACAAACACTGCTGCTATCTCCTTGGCCCTGGGCAAGGCCAGAGCCAAAAGCCTGGGCATTACTAGAATCCTTGAGCTGGAGTCAGTGCCCCAAGATCAAGAAATGGAGGCTGCTCTCAGCAACAGGAGGCACAAATCCAGCTACTTGACACAACAGTCTTCCTTTGAACTTGGGGAGGATCCAACTCTTGGCTACAGTTGTTCTTTCACTTGCTGCAGCAGATGAACACGTTCCTGGTTTCATGTTCCCAGAGTACTCCCGCAGCTCCTGTGCTGCCTCCATCCTCCCCATCTCCAGCCTCTCTTTCCCTTCCCCCCCACCTTCTACATTTTCACAGCCCTTGTCCTCACAGCAGCATTAGCTTGAGAGAGCCCTGAACGTGGCTGCAGTCCTGATCTCAGCTTCTAACAGCTGCCAAGGAAGCAACGGCAGCAGTGTTTAGGACAAGATGACTGGTGACAGGTCACCACCCACCTCTCATGGAGCAGAAGTCTGGATTACAGCCATTCACCCACCCCTACAGCCTGGGCAGCAGAGGAAGTACAATAGAAATCACCCCTGGTGTTGGCTCTTCTCCCGCCATCTGAGGGCCCTCACCTGAGTCTGTCCTCATCCAGGCACTCCACAATATTATTCCGATCATTGACTGTGTTCAGGTACGACTCCAGCAGCTCCTTCTCTCGTTCCTTCTCCCTGGGTGTCTTCAGTTCCTCTGCAGAAGACAAGGGAAGCCCATCTCAAAGCTACAGGCGAGTACCTCGCCGCTGTGGCTCCTGCCTCCACCCTGCTCCAGTGGGTCCCTCTCACAGGCCCAGATTTTATTATTCTCACGCTCAGGGGCACATCTTACATCCCCTCAGAAAGTGCAGGTGGGTTGGATGTTACAATGGCTCCGCACAGCCAGCGGCCAGCAGGACTCAGTGCAGCTGGTCCTTACCTGGCTTGCTCATGAGGTGTCGCAGCTCTGTCTCAATGTTCCACTGCTGCTCCTCCAGCTTCTGCTGTTTCATCCTGGAAGGAACCACAGAAGCGATGAGTTACTGCCATGCCCCGGGCTGGACCCTTTTCATATCATGCTAAAGCCTCATCCCTGCACTGCGAACCATCTGGGTAGGGGCTGGTGGATTGGGGGAAATCGTCCTCCATTACATTTGTGAGGTTTCCCTCCCCACAAACTCATCACAGACCTTGGGTGCTCATCAGTGCTCAAAGGCCCATCAGCTAATACCTCAGGATGCTGGCAGTTCTCCCAGAGATGTCTTCAAGCCCACCCCTCATCCTACCAACTGGCACATTATTTTTTGGGTTGCCATGTTCCCTATCTTTCCCTGCTTACTGCTCACAGGCGAAGTGCACAAGCAGACGGGTGAATTTCTGGTTGTACTTACTTGTACATCAGCTCCGATTCCTGTCTGAGCAGCAGCTGTTTCTCATGGATCAGTTTGAACCAATCCACCATGAGGGCATCCTCAGATTCATCTGCAAAGAAGACAAAGGGCAAGACTCCTCCAGAAGCTGCACCAGTTCAGTCTCCCTGGCTTTAAACACACAATCACCTGAGGGAGAGCCTAGGAAAACAGCTCATCTTTGGTACTCCTGGGTACAAGGGAAAGGGTGCAGATTGCTCCCTGCAGACTCAATGAAGCTGCTCACAGATACTCTGCCACAGGGCACCCAGCTCATCTTCCATGCGGTTGGCCCAACTCTGCCATCCTGAACGAACTCACTAAGCCCTGTGAAATTAGAGCCAGCCATGATGACCAGTCTGGTTTAGGATCCAAAAGCCAGATCAATAGCAGCCTTCCACTCTCAAAATTCCCTGATCTTCAGCCAAATGAACACAAGACCTTGCTCAATAGGTTAGGATACAGCCAGAGATGGTTCAAAATTCCCAGGGCTTTAGGTACCTTTGACAATCTGGTGTCTCACATGTAGCATGAGCTCCTGGAAATGGAGCCAAGAACACCCAGGGGTAGGACATGAGCCTTACACCTTCCCACCATAACAGAGCTGGCCCCTGGTTGTCTTTACCTCCCTCGCAGCCACGCAGCTGCTTCTCCAGATCCACTCCTTTCAATTCCAGCTCATCCAGCTGCTTCTCGATGTCACGCACCTTCTCCTGGATTTCCTCCTCCGGGAGGTAGTCTGGGTGCAGCTAGGAGAACAAATGTAGGAATAAATACAGCTTAGTACCCTCAGACTGCCTGCTGAGGTCACAGCCCCAACAGAGATGGGAAATGACATAAGGAGCCCAACTGTAGAGCCATGTCCTGGAAGGGCCAAGTCAGCAGAGATGCAGAGCTGGCTGCTCACAACAGAGCAGTGGCCACTGCAACGTTACAGCGCTGTGATACGTTCGCTGTGAGTGATAACATCTACCCACACTCATTAATGCACAGACATTCCCCCTCCTTTGTTGGGGAAGGCTACGTCTACCAGAATTTTGTTTGGCTCTGTCTTATTCCAGCCTCTGTTGTCCCCCTGCATGGGAGATAACCGGCAGTCTCTCCATCTTGTCTCTGCCCCAGAGCCTTTCACCCTCTCCCTAAGAATTCAAATAAACCCTCCCAGTAAGACAAACTGAGATATATCTGGGTAAGCATTCCAGCAGGACACCCAACAACCCCAGCCTGTTCCCCTTACACTTGGTTTCCAGCCATACCTTGGTTGGGGACACCACTGCAGGGCTCTGGGTGCTTTCCGGAACAGAGGGTTTAACTAGAAGGGAGAAAAAAACCCACAAAACCCACTACAACAGATGTTAAATAATTTTGTGGTGTGGGACAGTGCCTACACCACCGGTGAGCACAACAGGTCCCTGCCACCCAACAGAGGGCACTGACGACGCGTGCATCGGCACGCTAGGCTAAGGCGAGAGCTGTGTCTGCAGGAAACGGCACAGCCTGATTTACTCCTCCTGGCTGGACACTCCATACCCCGGTCACAGGGTGCCCCCCGCATCCCCAGGGCACAGACAGTCACCTAACTCAGGTGTGACTTGGGAGCTTGCACCTGAGAATACTGATTTCCATTTTCATTCGTTATCTTGTTAAAACTCAAACATATTTACTGTGGCAAAAGCCACCCCTTATTAAGCTTCCAAAGGACAGAACAGAAATAATAGGTTACGACCACAGGAAATACCAAGATATACTTAAAAATGTCCCTCTAGTGCTCTTGTACAAAGAAGTATCAGTAAATACAGATGAAACAAAGATGGTCTAGGGGACCTTAGCATAGGTCTCAGAAAGTAAGGTTCAATTCCTTCCACAAAACACTTTCTAGGTGAGAAGTCCCTTAGGCCCTGCTACACAGCATTATTTAGGCCCTGGACACCTATTAAAATCAATCCTTAAGCAATGTGTATTTGTTCCACTGTGCCTCAGCTTCCTCTGCCCAACTGTGCTGCAAGGATAACTACAGAAGAGTGTGAGGTAAACGACAAAGATAGAAGACTTAGAGGATGAGAAACAAGTAAGCAGCATAGGTCTTTTTACTGGAAAAGAGATGTCAGAGGGAACATGCCAAAATTCTGTAATGCTATAAATGGCACACATAAGGAGAACAAAGAATGATCGGTCACTGATTCCAATCTAAAAGAAAAACGGGGCAAAAATGAAGGTAGCAGGTGGCAGGTTCAGCAGAAACTAAAGGATTGTGGTGTTTTTACAACAAATAGTTCAACTGTGGGATTCTTTGCTACGCTTATTTGTGGACACCGAATGCTTCTGGGGTTCAGGCAGTGAGCAGACAAACTAATGAGGGAAAATCCTGTAAGACCTATTCAACACAAAGATGCTGTCTTTGGCTCAGGAAGTTCCTCAACTTCAAATTCCGGCATCTGGAAAAATATAAAGGAAAAGTAATAAAGTATCTTTGTATGTTTTCCCTGTTCCGTCCCAAGCATTCGTTACTGGTCACTACGAGCGTCAAGATACTGTTCTAGACGAACGTGTTAACGCGACATAACGCAACTGTCTTTATCCTCTTTGGTCCTGAGGCCCTGAAATGTCATGGAATTTCCAGGATACAAAATAAGGACTCCGTTGGCTTGCATTTTGTGAGCAGCTGAATAAATCTCCCTTATACAGCAAATGAAACAAAGGAGGCAATAAAACAGAGCGGTTTGTTTCACAAAGGATGCTGAATCAATCTTCTCATCCTCATGTTGCTGATTTCATATCCTAGACTGACCAGAGGAATAGCAATGTCAGCATGAAAAAAAGGAAACTATAATTTCCACCGTAGAAGGATGATTTAGAAACTTCACAGCATGACAAAGAAGAGTAACCATAGTCTTGAAAGATTACACCATTACTGCGTATCAGAACCATGACTGGTGCATAAATTCTGCTTGAATAAATCATGTCCAGTAAAGTACAGAAAGCATACCCTTTCAGAAACTTCTTCAACTGATTTGAATTGGGTTTCCTTGTTCCTGGAACCACCACCCAATTCAATATGATTTATCTGATTAACACACACATTTATCAGTGTTAGTTTATCAGTGAATGAGGACTCAGCACTCGATGGCCTGTTGCTTTGTCCTCTGTTCCTGGGAGTCTCTGAAGAGGGCTTTCCCCAGGCAGTTCTATTGTGCTTGCAGGAGCAGCAGACAGGAGATACCTAATTAAAGGTCAGTCCCTTTAAACACAAAAAAGTTCAGGTGCTAAAAACATCACGTGTAGACTTTCCTCTCTTTTTAGTCAATTTTGAGTGATCTGAAAAAAAAAATAGTTTGGTCTCTGTATGCAATATTTTCACTGACATTAAAAAATGTTCCTCTTCATCTTGGGTAGGGGAGGAAATAAAAATCTTTCCTAAGGATAAGCAGAACATAGTGGCTGGTGGGTTTTTGGTTTGGTTTGGCTTGTTTGTTTGTTTGGGTTTTTTTCAAAAACAGCAAATAAGAACTTTCAAATCAAATAACAAGTATTCTTCATCACTGTGATTCCCAAAGTGATCAATTGGCAACTGCAATAAAAAATGGCTCATCATTATGAATTCCAACATGGTATAGCAGTGCTATATTCGGTCTTTCCTGGGAAGCTCTGCCCATCTTGACATGAGTACCTGTACCGTTTTAATCTCTCATGAAGCATTTTCTTGATCCAAGGTTATAAAAAGCCAATGATAAATAGGAAAGAAATTGCCCTAATTCAGACAGTCACCATCTCAGAGGATCTTTTCCATCTGTGTGTTCTGAGTAATGTAATAATGTTGTCACTGAGGTGAAACCACCGAAAACCAAGGCCAAGTTATGAGATAATATTGCTGCTGAGTAAATTGGTGTGGTGAATGAAAACAATTAGCTACAAGTCCTCGGACACTTGCTAACGCAGACGCTAAATGGTGCCAACATAAAAACACATGTTACACCGCGTTGCCAACAGGGCTATTTAGGAGTCTGAAACATAGCATCATGCATGTACTGCCACAATTTTTTCGCGGGAAGGTAGCCGCAGAAGTCTGCACTTTTTGTCCCAGCATTCTTCCTTCTTGTTCCTAATGCTAAGTTTATGTAAGACTGGCCACCGCAGTGAGGATCGCTGCGGGAGCATGCCAATGAGCGCATAGCACCAGGGTGAGATCACGTTCAGACCAGACCAGTTGAAATGTGCTTTGTTAGGCCACATACAGGATGCTGCATCCTTGGTGTTGTGGCAATCCGTGCCGTCTTTGGACATCCTGAGGTTTTAATAAGGTGAGCTGCTTTATGATTATTTCTCAGTGAATTACGGGAGAAAAACAGGAGTAAGTGGTCACTAGAAGACTTCTGCATTCAGAAAACGTTGTGTGGTCACTGCAAATTTGTGAGTTATATGCAAAGGAATCAGGTCAGCAGTCTGAAATGGATCCAGTTAACGAGAACGAAAGCACCAATAATTCCGCATTAAAAGCCTTTGCGCGAGTCTTTAGATCAAAACCCCAACGCAGTTAATTGTAGCCTTCTTGCCTCCTTCCACAGGCTTCACATGAGGCCTCTAATTCCAGGGTGCTCTGCTTCCCAGCTACATGTTACTTCCCAGCTCAGATAATACAGGTTCCACCGAAAGAGCTGATACGAATAGTTTCTTACAACAGCTGAAGAGGAGATTAATGAGAAAAACTGATCCAAAGGGGAAAGCAGCTGGACAAGGCCAGACTAAAAGGAAGAGAAAGAAAGATGAGGAAACAAAAAGGAAATCTGGAAAATAACGAAATAGTAAAGATTCCTTAGAGGGTGTGGAATCTTCCTGCTCCTGTCTGCACTGGCCTGACTCATTACAGCATTAGTTTTAACACTCTAAATCGTTACCCATGTCATCATATGTCAGAAGGAAACGTGCCATTCTGATGCTATATGTAGGAAGTTATGTCGGAAATACTGACTCACTGTAAGGAAAATAGTATATTCATAAAAAACTCATCTGTGAGGCTTGTGGCACACTAAATAAAAATAGCTTACTTTCAATATTAAATTAAAATGGTGAATTCTTCAATCATATGCAGAGTCAAAATCAGAAAAGAAATGTAAATTTTTTTTTTAGCAATTTTGATAGTTTGAATACCAGCACTTGTAGTTTGAAAAGGCCACTTCTGCCCAGTGCTCCATTCTTAGCCACAAGGGAGCAAACGTCCATTGGTCAGCAAGACAAGATTTCTTGGTAATGATAATATCTTTATTAGACTTATTCATAATGCTAATACCTTTATTAGACCAACTGCTTTATGCGGGAGAGATAAATATATGGAGCACAACGCCTTCATCGTGCCTCTTTTGTATTTCCTTATATAGTGAAAATGCCTAGGTTATTTAACTGTTTAGTAGAGTTTTGTATTTTTTTGACAGAAAACTCAGGAGGCACTTCAAGAACAACGCTCTCAAACCACCGTGCACTGCAGGCCACGTGTCACTCTGTCACATTAGTACAACGACGGAGTTCCGCACGGATGCACGAGAGCAAAAAAATACTTTTCTTAACTTCAGAGCCTTCTTCAGGGAGGAACTGAGTCTCTGCTCTGCAGGAGGTAATGACATATTATCACCCCCGGCTTAACGATGGGGAAACCGAAGTCATAAATATCCCAGGAACTGTGACCAAGGTCTCCTCCCTTCTAAAGCCATAGACTGTTGAAGGATTCTCCTCCTAGTTCAGCACATTACCACATTCAGGAATCTTTCCTACAGAGACAAAAATCTTCTCTTGTCAACAAAATAGAACATCATGGTAATATGATTAGAAAATTTTTGAGGCAAACATGTGCTCTTTACCAATTCGTTCTGCCTAAATGGAAGAGAAAAGTCTTCCATTGGATTTCTTCATACCATCCAGGAGGGAGGACTTGTAAAAACAGTTCTTATTGAGAAATACAATGAAGCACACAAGATGTACATATGTACCAAACTGCTGTTCTCATTCATTTTTATTCTTACTCTATTTCACACACAAGCTTTTCTAGCAGAACGACTGCATCTGGGTTGCACTATAGGAAAGTCCAGCCCTTTTTGTTTTGTGCCAGAGCTGTAGCTTAGCACTCTTTTCCATACAAAATAGCAATGGGCCTTTGCTGTTTGAACAATCTTTTCTACATTGTCGGCCTGTTTTCAAACCCTGTGAAGGAAGGTTGAGTAAAGGGTGGGTGTCTGGTGCTAATGAGAAAGACTTCTCTAAAGCTCTTCCTCAGTAAGTGTACTACGGCAAAGGCTGCAATTTCAGATTCCTTAAATCTCATGGGATTTTTCCCACAATCTGAATTATTTGTCTACTTTTCCAATGAATTTCTGTCCCAGCCCCCCTGACATTAGATATCACCGTCGCAAGGTGTGAAAAGTTACACTGGCATCATTAGAAAATAGTCTCAAACTTGTTATTTACGCTGATACTAAACAGAAAAGTTCAACCTAGAAGTCACTCCACTGCAGCCAATAGAATTATCCTACCGGTGAACGTAGCCGGCAGATGCTTTTGCCTCATGACTGCCATACATCTAAGTACTTGCCCTGTGGATGAACTCATTAGTATTTACTATGAATAGCTTACCGAACTATGGAAAATACCAGTTCTCTCTACTTCTGTGCAATCGCAATTTTTCATTTCAGGGTTTTTCCAAAGGCACACCCTATTTACTAGTCATCATCTCTCAACTATTAACAACATTTTCCTTCCATGGCACATGAATAATAGGACATTGCAATGGCAGGAAAGCATTATATACCTTAAACTCGCTACTGGGCAGGAACTGGGTAGCACATTATGATCGAGCCTGACTCTAATCTCTTCTTAAATTCTACTTTTCTGTGGGAGTGCTCTTAGACAATTTTTTTTTGAGATGAAATTGTCCTCATGCTCATTCCAGAAGATTTTTATGTATGGAAACTTTTCGTCACATCTTTTCAATGACAGGTGAGTTGTTTTATCCGAAAGTACAAGTACCACCACACACATCCCCCTGGTAATGCTATGGTTAGATGAAAAATGAGAAGGATTGAAACGGACAATATCAGAGCTGACAAGTCTTAAAAATCTACTTAGAAAAGAAACAACCTAGCGAGCAGATGGATTGGGGAATGAAGATGAAAAATAATTGTGATTTAGGATGCACATTTCCTAGAGTAAATGCCATTTTCAGAAGTGATGTAAGCATGTCAGTGTCTAAGTCAGACTGAAAGCCAGTAAAATCTACGTGGTTAAGTGAGCTCACAGGTTATGAATTTAAGATATGAGTAGTATTTGGTGGTAAAACTTGCCAACGGCACTTATTCTGAAATACTAATGATTTACCCAGGTCATTCTTACCACTTTGCAAGTAAGAAAAGGCCAGTGTTCAAATCTACGGTAATACCGATACAATTACTAATATTACAGTTATACCATTCTAGTTTGGCTTCACATTTCCCTGTTCAGACAAGCAAAGCGTCACTTTCAAAAAAGTAATGTTTTTACAGCACTATTAGATGTGGACATCAAAGTTTAGCATCTTTTGGAACTTGAGGACCTTTACTAACTGCACCATGAAAATCTTAGGTTGGCTCAGCATTTGAGGGTCCTGCTGTTTGACACTTTAGATAATCCTCTTGAAGGGTATCAATTCAAAGAGGGCCAGATTCATTAAAATTCTACATAATGGCTAACAAGAAAAAATAGAAAAATAGTTGTCATCTTCTGCCTAAGCACCTACATGGAAATTAAAAACCTGTAAATACATTTTCAGAACTCAAGTACACACAATAAATGAAACCAATTTTTTCATTCCTTCCCAGAGGGGACCAGGACACCACACGCACCAAAGCCAGGGCCAGGAACAAGACTGGGGGCATAACGTACGAAGCACAAGCCTGCTGTACTGACAAAGCACGCATGCTTCAAATTCAGGGGAAAAAAATCATGTTGTAAATATGTCATGGTTTCAGACACTAAGAATGCATTTCCTTTCTGGCTAAGTTCATATAGAGCAGAATAAATCATATCAATATTATTATTATCTTTACAGCTGCCTAAGCCCCTTTGCCTGACATTCAGGTCGGCTGAAGCAGTTGCAATTTAGACTGATTTCCTTCATACTGCTAAAACATATATAAAAAATCTTAATGTTTTAACAGCCTAAGGAAGGGGAAAAGACTTTTTTCCATATCAGCAAACATTAAATTTTGTCTACAGTAAGAATGGTAAAAAAAAAAAGTTAAGTCATTTAGGAACATAGCTATGCAACTCACATTGTAATGTGAAAGCAGATTTTTTAAAAAGCATTCCTTCTCCCAAGACAGGTTACCCTGTGTCGTCAAGGAAAGCTGCATCTTTGATGAAGGGGTTCACTGGAGCACGACAGCGCCAACATTGCACTGCTTGCATCCAACTAGAAGGCTACCCTGGAAAGCTGCACTGCGAGAAGTCACAGCAAAGAATGCAGATCCACAAGGAGCATTTTTTTTCTGCCAGCACATCTACCTCACTTACTGGAAGCCCTCTAGTTAAAAGCTTGTCTACATGTTAGGGCTTATGCCCCCACAATTATGCTGCTAGAACCGCCTCGTTGGTGTGGTTCTGTCTGCCCTTGCTTTGTCAAGAGGAAATTGGAAGGATTTTGCAAGGAGCTTTGACAGCCCATTATTCAAAGCTGTGCCACTACCAAAAAGTTGGCAAGGCTGAAGAAGGTGCTTTAAAATAATACCACTAGTGTGACGTCAAGTAGATTAAAAGAACTACCATACCTCCTGCTGGCAGAGCTATTGGGCAATTACATTCCCAGCTGCTCCTAGAGACCGAGGAGCTTGGCACAGGTTGGAAGGCTGAGGTACGGATGAAAACGGGCACGGCAATGCTGTGGTCCCCCTAGCTAATACGGGTATGCCATGAAAGCCCCAGGCAATGACATGGCTGGAGCCATCTTCATGAGTTTCTAGGGATAGAGGTCAACTGGTTTTTATATTCTTAACCAGCTTAATCAGTGTGACCTGAGCTTTTTTTTTTTTCCCCTGCAATCTGTCAGGAAATTAGAAATAAAATTGAATAGTGAATTCTTACCTAACTGGCTTGTAGGGTAGCTATTCTAAATAAGCCCAAGTTTGCCGTTGCATGTTCATGGTTTAAACCTGCAGATACTTGTAAATCATACACAGGCACGGAACAGAGAACTCAGCTCTTCAGGGTCGGAGTCACAGATAATGAAACAAACAAGGTTTAGAATATTAAGAAAAGCGCACACGGTTATAGCTGACTGGAGCTGAACATTGTTTAGGTGATCAATACCTCTGTTTTTTGGAAATACCCACTGTGGTCAGACTCTGCAAATTAGGTCAGTAATTTCATAATGTTTCTCATTCATTCTCAGAAGGGATTTAAAAGAAATGGCTCATGTTATAAAAAGTTCTCTCCACAAGCAATATTTTTAAACCACACAGAGAACGCACACCCATGTAAATGTGCCTGGTTTTTTTTTAAATGCGGACTTATTAACCTTGATGAATATGAAATCACCGAGTTTAGTTAATCTACTCCAACATACAACCTTGCCCCAAATTTACCGTCACAGTTCATACTTCTTAGTGTTGTCGGGCCTCAATTCTGAAAACCCCAGCACTTTATATTTAACCCACAAATGGCACCAAATCACATGGTTGACCTTAATAGTACAGATAACTCTTTCCCTGTATGGCAGGAACAGACTTGAAGGAGTTCAGCCAGTCTCCACAGCAATTTCCCTGCTGTGTTTAGTGGATTATTCCCACCCACGCAGGTCAGTAACCACAGACAGCAAAATAAAAGATTCATATAACTGCTCACATCCAAATACAGTCCAATTAATTCGTCATCATCCCTTGTAATAAAAAAAAATAACAATTCCAAAATTCTATTTTCCACCTCACTGAGAGTCAAACTTAGAAAACAGAACATGCTAGCATGACTTATGTTCCTAACTTTTGCCTCAACAACCATCTTTATCCTTGACCTTCATACTTTATAAGTCTGCAGTGGCCACAAGTTTTATGGCATAAGTTTTATGCATCATCTCACAAATCTTTCTTCATACTCAGGCAGTAGTTATGTCAATAGCAGTGTACAGTTCACATATTTCAACATCAGTTGTCTATTAAATGGCATCAAACAATGACATTGTCAGATTACAGGCTGCCATCGATTAGGAAATCATTATTTAAACCAAAACCATGACAGTGTATATTCAGAACCACAGCTTTAGTACCCTTTCTGCTCTGCCCGCACCTACGACACTGAGGTGAGGACAGAGGCACAGTTCTAGAGTACAAAATTGGGTCCTATGAGTAACACCGATGTTTTCCAAAGAGCTGAGCATCCACCAGTTCTTTCCAAAGTCGTAACAATCATGTGAGAACTAATATACAGGCATGTCACTTCAAACCTTGGCCGAAGTGACAAAACCTCTTTAAAACTTAACAGGCCCTCTGCATTTTGAACCTACTTCAGAGATAAAATCAGGACCGGATGAGCATTAAGGAAAGATCCTTATGCTCAATGACAAGAAGAACTACTTCACAGTTCATTCAAAATCAGCCTTTCCTCAATCCAAACGCAGTACACCTGACTGACATCTGGCATGCGAGGATATACAGGCAAAGAGCTCCTTAGGACTACCCCTCTCATGGCACCTGCACTAGATGAAAGCGTTTTAGCAGGAAAAAGGAAGAACCTGCTCCGTGGTCACGCAGGTAAAACCACAGGGTGCCTCGTGGTGTGTACTCTCTATATCCTCTCTCTCGAGCAGAGGAACGCTTACTCCTAACAGCGGAGATCCTGGTCCGTGCAGGTGGGCAATAGGACGTATTCTCTTTGACTTGCTGGACCAGTTTCTCCACTGGGAGACCAGTTCCACCATATGGGTCGTCCCCCCTGTGTCCCCCCTAGATTGGTTCTCTGGGAAAAAAGAAGGTAGAGAGTGTGATTATTAATAATTCCCAGGAGATAGCGCCCAAGGTACGGAAGTGACAGCAACGCTGAATACACAGACCAAATAATTCTCATGGCCAATAATCTCATCTGATCATAAGCGAGTAGTACACAGTGCAGCAAAAGGAAAATCCTCATCCAGCTCCCAGGGGTGATAAACAGCACAGTAGGGAATACATAACGCAAGGAAGGGCTTACATGACACAATCATGCGAACTAATAATACAACCTTGTGACCAGCGACTATTAAACGAATATAATGAATGCTTACAACAGATTTTGTTTTAACACGCTCTGATCAGATCTGTCATTATCTCAGCCCTTCATGCCCCACATTGGGTGCCAAAAGGACTGTCGTGGTTTAACCCGGTCGGCAGCTACAACAACCACGTAGCCATTCGCTCACTCCCCTACTCCCAGTGGGACGGGGGAGAGAATCGAAAAGAAAATGGTAAAACTTATGAGTAAGTCGGCTTAATAGGACAGAAAAGGAAGATGATGATGATGATAATATAGTAATAATGATAAAAGACTATACAAAACAAGTGAGGCACAGCACAAATGCTCATCGCCCAGAGCTGATGCTCAGCTAGTTCCCGAGTCGAGCCGCCTCCCAGCCAACTGCCCCAGTTCTATACGGAGCATGATGCCATATGGTATGGAATATCCCTTTGGCCAGTCTGAGTTGGCTGTCCTGGTCGTGTGCCTTCCCTTGACCTTCCCCGGCCTTCTCCGTGGCGGCCTGTATGAGAAGCTGAAAAGTCCTTGACTGCTTGGCAAGAGCTAAAAACATCACTCTGTTATCAACATTATTCTCATCCTAAATCCAAAACACAGCACTATACCCATCGCTGCTAGGAAGAAAATTATCTCCATCCCTGCAAAACCAGGACAAAGTTCATGTATGGTGTTATGTGGTTATGACAAATACAGCAATACAGAAGCAATTATGAAATAAAACGTATTCTACTCTTTGTGTATCCTGCTATTTACTTATTTCTCATTTGGTTTGCCCTTGAGTGGTTTTCCTGAAAGTATTTGGGTGTAATACAGATACGTTTTTTCCACTATGATTGGGGCTCCACAGGGCATGCCAGAGGGATGAATGTCCTCTTGGTTTATCACGTGAGCGGCAGAAAGGACCAAAATGCAGCACTCCAACCTAGAGTGACAAATAAGGCTCTCCTGGGAGAGCATTGTGACACTCCTAAGAGACTGGAGAAGGAAGTGCATCCTATTTAGAGCAATGTTACATGAGGATATTTATACCAAAAAGCCACTATGCCAAGTGACCCACGTTTAATCTCTTGTGTGTTAATGCCTCAGGACTGCACGGACATAGCCAGCTGCCTGACTGCAGCGAACAGGCTGGAAACCAAAGGAAGGTGGTTAATCACACAACTTGTAGCTAAGTCATAGCAAAAGATGTTGTAAATATTGGGGCCTTACAAGAGTCTCCTATAGATAACGTGCAGATATGTGGCAAAAAAAAACCAGAGACAGTTGCCTAGCTCAGGCAGTCCATGAAACACAAATCATTGGGAGTAGAGGAACAACTCTAGGAAACTACTGCCACGTGCTCAGTCTGTTCTTGTCTTCTTTCCAGAAGTAAGTTTTTGGCTACTGTCCAGGACAGGAAGCTGGGCTAGATGGACCTTCGGTCTCACCCGGAGTGGCAGTTCTTACGAAAGTCACGTGCGCTTCACTCTGCAGTCTACCACCATTAGGAGAAGTTGGATTTATCCCTTACTTTCCTCTTCTCTCTTGTGTAACACAGACACATGGATAGGTGGTGTCTTACTGCATTGCAACAACAAAGCACTCTGCATTTTGATAAACCAGGACAGAGCAAACTAAGGTATAAGAAAAGCCGTCTCATTCACCGGCACTAGGGAATTGCTGTAGGTAAGCAACCTCCATCCCTGAGCTTGGCACTGCCAAAACACACTCGTGGGTAGACAGTATGAAACACGTTCTTCCCTTTCCCCCCACCACTCCCTTCCTGCCATTTACAGGTGACGTGAAAGTACCGCTCCTCTCCACAACCTTGAGAAAGTCCTGCCTGCACTGGCCACCACTCAACAGACTTTAGTGCATCTGCACGCGTAATAGTTTTCCTCCCGGGGATGGTGTCTATCAGAAACCACCGTCAGCACATTGTCCTGTTGCAACACGTCTGTCTCAGGAATAGCATGGATTCCAGAGAGAGCTACATCCACCTTCACTTGACCAGAGAGCAGCAGATATTTGCAAAATCCCAAGTCTCCAAGGCAGAATTTTCACTTTCACTGCCCAGTGCAAGCTAAAGCCTGGGACTAAAACACCGACAACGACCAGTTTCCCTCAAGAGTCGAAAAATGTAATATACCTCCTCGAACAGATGCCTATTTTATATGTTATTTTTGAAAACTGTGGATCAGTGAAGACTGCTACAATTCTTCCCTCCTGCTCTATGTCATATGTTTTTCTTGAGATGCAAGCTAATCTACTAAAACAGCAATGGAAATATCTTCTTGCGCAACTCTGGATTTTTGACTCCCAGCTAATTTTGAGCATGGAAGTATATTGCCCAACACGAAATGCTAGTAAAGCAAGACACATCAAAAGCCTCTCATTTTTTTAAAGTCCTCATGGGACTTAGGACTTTTTGTAATCAGTTCTTTGAAATTCTCAAGACACTAAGCATGAAAATTAAGCTTGACAGTACCCTAAGAGCTTCAGATAAATGCCTACAGATAGTCAAATGTACACAGTCACGATAAGCCTATTGTTGCAACTTTAAACTGGATTTAACCCTTGCAAATGTTTTTCTTGGTGTAAAAAGTAGAACCGGGAAGAGGGTTTCCATGTAAAGTTCCAGCTTGGAGTGATTAGCATAATAGCCTTTGTGCTGTATTGTAACAAATGTGATGAACTGAAAACATTTATGAGATATTTAGAGGAATGGCTAGGAAATTGCTTTGTTCTCCATAGCTGCAGACTGTGGAAGCAGAATGCTTTCATGGAGAACTTAGTAATCGCTTACTCTACAAGGGTACTCAAAGATGATGAATATTAGCATCTGAATAACATGTCGGTTGTTTGCAATGACCTCTGCGGGAAGCCAGGAATATTTCTTGGAAAGTAAATTCCATTTAGCATTAAAAATAGACACCTACTCCAGCAAAGACACAGCCAAGTGTCTTGCTCCATGGACACGAGTTCAGTATCCTCTTCCACACAGAATGAGCGTACTCAGAAACTCACTTGCCAAGCTAGCAACAATTATTATAGGGTTTGGGGGCATTTTTTGCCAGTACTATTTGAATAAAGTAGCTGAACACATTGTCAGTGAAGGCGCCATATTTGAAGGGGCTTCCACAGTCAGGCTAAATAAAAAGCAGGTTCTTATGCCCTGCGCAGAAATGGCTTTGCACAAAAAAGAAATAGACTACAGGTTTTCTATGTGAAACATCTGGTATCATAAATATGATACCTACTGATCTAAGAGATTTTTTCTAAGGAGAAGTTTGTCCTTATCATTCCTGACTTGCGTGTCAGCAAAAATCTGACTTTTCAGCTCAGCCCAGAATTTCCTTCGTAGTCTTACCTGCCAGCGGCACAGCTGCACTTCTGATACCCACGCTAAATACATAATCTCAGTTAAGATGCTGTACTTGGTACCAACATTTGATGCTTCCCTTGAACAGATGGTCGATATCGCCAATTTCTATTTTTAGGATGTCTTGCATATATACTTGTATAACTTTTATTATATTAGTGACCTTTCAATAAAGTGCTGATTTCCTGTCAGTTTCCAGAATAACGCCGTTTCTGTAACATCCAGACAATATATATAACACACCCCGTATCAATGATTTTTATTTCAACAAGCTTGCTAGTCCTCTCTTCCTCATTCAATATTACCTTTCAGTTTCATCTATAATTAAATCCAAATTAAAGTCGCAAAATGTCCAGTTTGCACAGCAAGGAAAATATAATTATGTTAATGACGTTTTTAAAAACGACAGGGAAAGCAAACAAATTCAGATCCAGAGAAATGCATTGAACGTGGGCTTGCTTTTAAAAGGCCTACTTATTTTTGTCAAACTGTGTTCATGCAACATTCCAGATTTTTCTTTTACTTGCACTTTCATTTTGACTAGCATCTTTTGCTTTCCAGAAACACTGCACTCCTGATCATAAGGGTATTAAACTAGATATTTACTACTACACCATCATGTAAAATGGGCCCTTTTTCCTTCTACACTTAAAACAATCTAGAACATTTTGAGACGTTTCTTTGTAAGTTTTCTCCTACGCCCTCTCTCCAAGAGACAAGACCCAAGATCAGCGACACATTTTCATAGATTCATGTAAGCGGTTTTTTTGTAATTCTCCTGCTGATCCTAGATGGCTGCCAGCACACAGGCTCTCCAACAGTGACACCCAAATCCCTTAGACCCTGGATACCAATTTACCAACCGTCATCAGCACATAAAGGTGTCCTCCAAAAAAACAGAGTGCTCAGAGCAACCTAAGGCAAATCTACCTCTGTCTTTGCCCAACCCCAGCCCACCATGGCATTTGTAGCTTTTCCCCAGGTGATTTTCAGCCCTTTACAGCCCTGCTCATAACGTTCAGTCAGCTGCTCACCTCAGCCATAAACACCAGCATTGCACCGTTCGCTCAGAACGAAACGCTTCCTTGGCACCCAGAAGCAAAACTTGGGTAAGAGCCATCTGTCCTTGCCTGAAAGAAAAAACACAGAACAAAAGTCAGCGATGGAAAGGTAGAGATTTCATCTCTCTGTCGGACCGAAACTTTGTGCCGTAAAGCCCCTGAAACCAGATAGGAAGAGACGGGAACTTTGCACCAGTGGCACATCGCTGCTGCTATGTTTCTAATTCCCTGCAAAGAAGGATGGTGAAATTGTGAAGATATGTAAGGGAATAGCAACGGTAATACATAGATGACAGCTATTTTGGAGTCTACGTAATTTTCAGGAAGATTAGAGACAGTACACACGTTTTCAATAAAGAAAATGCCACGAGCTTAGAGAGTATCATAGAGATAACATTAGCAATACAACATCTTTTCTGAATTTTTAACTTGAAAACCATATTGAAAATTGTGGCCTGATTTTACATAATTTCCAGGGGTTTTTAGTTACGCGAATGAACTGGAAAGAAGTTACTTTCTGGGATTGTCTATAGATGAGTGTTTTACCAAAAAGTTTAGTCATCTAGTGAGTATATCTATCAAAAGCAAAGACAGCTGGAGAATGGTTTGGTAAGTGATAAGCATGAAGATAACTAGTATGGGTTTGCTGGGAACTTCAATGAGGTTTTACGTTGTTTTGAGCTCACGAAGACATCTTTTGTTGACTTCGGAGTCTGGTATCTGCACACCAAAGTAAAAGCAACATAAAATGCTGGGTTTATGTTTTGCTGGTGTATGTTATCAGAAATTAGGTTTTCCTTTTTAATAGAATAAGTTTTAACATAAGATCCACAGGAAGATCCCTTTATCAGACATAATTTGTAATGTGTGGTTAAACTACATGCTAAAAGTCTTGGCACTGTTTATAATTCCTAATGATTATTTTAGAATAACCTAAAAGAGATTATAAACGCAATTAAGATATGCCAATCAAGCTTAAGAGAAGCTTCCAAAGGCTGGAAATCCACATTCCCTGCTGTTGTACTCATAGCAAAGAGCTCAAGCGCCAACTAGATACCTCATTTTCACTTATGCAGAGTTCTATAATGAGTCACAGTATTCCAAAAGAGTCGTGGCAGAGCAAATACACCTGACTATTACCAATGTAACCGATCTAAACTTGACTGGAAATGACGCAGCATGAGTAGAATAGAATCTGCCTAAACTTACAGGGCATTTTACATTCCTTGCAATTCAAATCGACTATTTGGATTATTTGACTATTAATGAAAAATGAAATGAAAATGAAAAAGTCAAAATATTACATACTTATGCAAATATATTACAGAATTTTGAGCTTGTTACTATTTAGGAATAGCTGTTAACTATTAATAATAGCAATAGTCATTACTGTCTAGCAATGATTTTGTAATAACACAAACTGTCATTTCATTTAAATCAAAATAATTTCCTTGTTTTCTCCATGAAAACATGCATTTAAAGGATCAAATAATATTTGCAAAAGGCATTATAAATGTTTATTGTTGTGGTTAATGAATCCTATTTTATTTACTTTTTACAAATAATACCAGAACCTTTGCTCCAAATTCAATCCCGCACCAAATGCTAGAATTTTCCTTTTTCACATAAAAATCCTTTCTATTGTTTCCACTGTAAGGTCCTTTAGAGTACAACATTAAGACAGGATGTAGAGAAAAGGAAAACCTTAGTTTATTTTAATTGTGCTAGAGAAAGCCAAGAAAGAAACACGTTCAATATTTAGGAGCTGTAGAAATACAATGCACTGTTATTGAATGACACGATCTACCTAACTCGCATCAGCACGTCCAATACTGTGCTCACTTAAGAAGACATTTCAGAGTAAGACCGTGACAACAATAAATGCTAGCTATTAATCAAAAATGTATCTATCCATAAACTTTAGCACTCTGAGAGCATTGACTTACTGTAGAAAGGGATGCCAAAATAACTCAGATGAAAAACTCTCATTAAAACAGACTTGCCTGGGTATTTTATTTCCTCCAGTTTGTGCCTTAAAAACTGCATATTTGAGCCAAGA
>NW_026561696.1:20000-28908 GCF_028858705.1 Grus americana | reverse complement strand
AGCTGTCTGGCAGCGGTCCCCTAGGGCGGGCAAAGGGAGCGGGTTATTGTCAACACAATACTAGGCTGTGTTGGGCAGGGCAGTTCCAGCCTGTGTCTGTGGTATGTTTGTCGTGTGTCTTGTCCTGTGTGTCTCAGCCTTTCACGGGGTCTCAACGCCCTCTTTGCACTCAAAGGGCACGGCATGCTTCTCGGGCGCCATCCCTAGGCTCTCAAACGCCCGTATTCATCGGCGTAGCGCCGATGGGGCGTCTTTTGCTTGCCCTGCAAGCTTCCGGCGTGGATCGTTCTCGCGTGTCGGAAGCTTCCGGCGGGTCCTTTTCTTGCAGCCTCATCCACCTGGCCGCATCGGGAAGCTCTGCTCTCCAGCCGTTCCGTTTTCAGGGACGGGGCTTCTTCTGCGTCGTCACGTCTTAGGTCTTGAAGAGAGGCTTCTTGCCGCATCCCTCGCCTGGTTTTGACCGTAGCTTCTTACAACTGGCTATCACGGTCCATTCTTTTCTGGGGTTGCCATAGAGCTCTGCGCCCGGGCGTCACGCCCTGTAGGTCATCTTGTTGGGTAGCCTCTCCGGTCGGGAGTCGTTCCTCTCGCTGAGAGTTTTCTCTCACTTGTGATTTGTGTTGTTTGTAGCATTCTGTGTAGCGTTGATCACTGTGCGTGTGTGTGTCTTGGGCGTGGAGCTGCTCTGCCCGGGGTTGTCGAGTCCAGGGTTGGGTGGAATAGCAATAGAAGTGTACGGTTAGTGTGTCAGTATGGCCAGTCTGGAATTGTTTGGCTCTCGCTCGGCATCTGGCTGACTTGTTTAATTATTTTGGGGTTGGTTTTTTTTTTTTCAGATGCAGAGAGAGAGGAAGAGCACCAAAGAGCAGCACAGGAGGGGAGCAGAGCGCCGTAAGGAGGGTGCGTCCACGGTGGAGTCGGAGGGAAGATGTGGCTGGTGGCGATATGACTCCATTCAGATTGTGTGTGGCTTTTATTTTGAAGGTGCAAAGCTGGATATGGACCCCGTCGGACACAGACACGGGAGAGTGACTCGGGCCAGGTGAGCGGCGACTAGCGGGCTGATAGTACAGCAGTTATTTTTCAGTGTTGCATTGCTGTTTAAGATTACAGGGATCCTTTGTTTGTGTTTTCTAGGTGGGGCGCAAGGACGGCAGCCCAAAAGACGGAGGCCAGGTGAGCAAGCGGCTGAGGTCACAGGAGGGGGAGATGAGAATCAGGTGGGAGGCTGTTTTGGGCGCAGTTTTGGGCAGTGTCTGAGCACGTGCCTCTCGCTTGATTTTTGGCAGGTGCCGCAGGGAGCCTCGGAGGGGCGAAGCCGCGTGCCGACGAGCGTTCCGAGAAGGTGAGGCGCTTGTCAGTGTCTAATAGCAAAGCAGTATAAGGCAACTTGTTTGAGCATTTCCCTCGGGTTTTGCAGGCGCTGCGTGGCCACCTTTGGAACCAGATGTCCGTTTGAGGTGAGCTGGAGGAACGGCGAGGGCGGTTGTGGGAGCGGGGACTTCTGACAAACGTAGGAGTAATTTTGTGTCTCTTGGCTCTTAGGTGCCACGAGGGATGACGGCTGCAGGGGTCAGTCTCGGGACCGAGCAGGTGAGCGGAAAGACACGGTGCTTCTGAGGAGAGGGGGGCGTTGTGGGCAAGGTTGGTGTTGACAGGTGCGATGCTGACTGACAACAATGTTTTGTTTGTTTTGGTGATGTGTTTACTCTAGGTGAAGAGGGTCCAGACGACTGCCGGGAAGATCCCAGTTAGCCGATGCACAATGTGCATGTTGTTTGTTGTGGGATGGATTCAGATCCTCGGCCTCTGAAAGCTAAGTTGAGGAGTATATGGCTGGGGATGGGGGCAAGTTCGGGGGTCGCAGGGGAGATGTGTTGCGGGTTAGCGTAGGGGCAAGAGCTGTCTGGCAGCGGTCCCCTAGGGCGGCAAAGGGGAGGGGTTACTTGTCAACACAATACTAGGCTGCGTTGGGCAGGGCAGTTCCAGCCTGTGTCTTCTGTGGTATGTTTGTCGTGTGTCTTGTCCTGTGTGTCTCAGCCCTTTCACGGGTCTCAACGCCCTCTTTGCACTCAAAGGGCACGGCATGCTTCTCGGGCGCCATCCTCGGCTCTCAAACGCCCGTATTCATCGGCGTAGCGCCGATGGGGCGCTTCTTTTGCTTGCCTGCAAGCTTCCGGCGTGGATCGTTCTCGCGTGTCGGAAGCTTCCGGCGGGTCCTTTTCTTGCAGCCTCATCCCGGCCGCATCGGGAGCTCTGCTCTCCAGCCGTTCCTTTTCAGGGACCGGGGCTGCTTCTCTGTGTCGTTACGTCCTTAGGTCTTGAAGAGAGGCTTCTTGCCGCATCCCTCGCCCTGGTTTTGACCGTAGCTTCTTACAACTGGCTATCACGGTCCATTCTTTTCTGGGGTTGCCATAGAGCTGCTGCGCCCCGGGCGTCACGCCCTGTAGGTCATCTTGTTGGGCAGCCTCTCCGGTCCGGGAGTCGTTCCTCTCGCTGAGAGTTTTCTCTCACTTGTGATTTGTGTTGTTTGTAGCATTCTGTGTAGCGTTGATCCCTGTGCGTGTGTGTCTTGGGCGTGGAGCTGCTCTGCCCGGGGTTGTCGAGTCCAGGGTGGGTGGAATAGCAATAGAAGTGTACGGTTAGTGTGTCAGTATGGCCAGTCTGGAATTGTTTGGCTCTCGCTCGGCATCTGGCTGACTTGTGTAATTATTTTGGGGTTGTTTTTTTTTTTTCAGATGCAGAGAGAGAGGAAGCGCACCAAAGAGCAGCACAGGAGGGGAGCAGAGCGCCGTAAGGAGGTGGGTCGGTCATTTGAGGTGAGCTGGAGGAACGGTGAGGGCGATTGTGGGAGTGGTGATTTCTGACAAACATAGGAGTAATTTTGTGTCTCTTGGCGTCTTAGGTGGTGCAAGTGAGGACAGCTGCAGGGTCCATCTCTGGACCGAGCAGGTGAGCAGAAAGACACGGTGCTTCTGAGGAAGGGGGTGTCGTGGTAGAGGTTGGTGTTGGCCAGTTGATGCAATGCTGACTGACAGTGCTGTTTTGTTTGTGTTCTGTTTTCTGTTGTAGCTGATGGAGAGGCACTGGGCGATTGCAGGAACATCCCAGTTAGCCAATGCGCGGTGTTGATGTTTTTGTTGCTGATGGATTCGGATCCCCGGCCCTCGGAAAGCTAAGTTGAGGGACCGTGGCTGGGGAGGGAGTGAGTTTGGGGGTCGTGACGGAGGGGTTTTATGGCTAGCGCTGGGGAGAGGGCTGTCTGGGAGCAGTTCCCCTTGGCTGGGCAAAGGGAGCGGGTTACATGTCACCACGATGCTAGACCGGGCAGGGCAGTTGCAGCCTGTGTTATGTTTGCGTGTCTCGTCCTGTGTGTCTTAGCCCTTCCTCGGGTCTCAACGCCCTCTTTGCGCTCTAGGGGCACGGCACGCTTCTCGGGCGCCGTTACTAGGCTCTCGAACGCTGGTACTTGTCAGCGTACGCCAATCGGGCGCTTCTTTTCTCGCATAGCGAGCTTACGGCGTGGATCATTCTTGCGTGTCGGAAGTTTCGGCGGGTCCTCTATTTGCAGCGCTATACCAGGCTGCGTCCGGAGCTCTGCTCTCCAGCTATCCATTTTCAGGGATTGGGTCTTCCTCCCTGCATCCTTACCTCCTTAGGTCTTGAAGACGGGCTTCTTGCTGCCCCCATCATCTCGGTTTTGACAGTAACTTCTTATAACGGGCCATTTACGGTCAATTCTCTTCTGGGGTTGCCATAGAGCTTCCTCACCCGGGTGTCGTGCCCTATAGGTCGCCTTTTTCGGCAGCCTCTCCGGTCTGGGAGTCATTCCTCTCACTGAGAGTGTTCTCTCGTTTGTGAGTCGCATTGTTTGTAGCGTTCTGTGTAGCGTCCGTCTCTGTGTGTGTGGTGTGTGTGTGGAGCTGCTCTGCCCAGGGCTGTCGAGTTGGGGATAGGCGGAATAGCAATAGGAGCATACGGTTAGCGTGCCGATACGGCCCGTCCGGAATTGTTTGGCTCTCACTCGGCATCTGGGTGACTTGTTTGATAACTCGGTGTGATTTTTCCAGATGCGGACTGGCTAGATGCCCACTGAAGAGCGGCAGAGGAGGAGAGCAGAGTGCCGTAAGAAGGTAGGTCCGGACAAGTTTGGGAGTTGCAGGGGATGGCTTTTAAAGTTAGCGTACGGGAGAGGGCTGTCGGGAGCGGTCGCCTTCGGGTAGGCAAAGGGAGCGGGTTACTCGTCGGCACCGTGCTAGACCGCGCCGGGCAGGGCGCTTTCAGCCCGCGTACGGTTGTGTCACGTAGGTTGCGTTGTCTGTCTTATGCTGTATGCCGCACCTCCCTCGGGTCTCGATGCCTCCGCTGCTTTTTGTGATCACCAGGTACCTTATTAGATCTCATGAGTCTTGAATATCTGTGCTCATTGGTATTGAGCTCATCAAGCCAGTTTCTCTCTTGTAGTTATAGCTTAAAGCATAGCTCTGTTTGGCGTGCATCGTGTCGTAGATGTTTCTGAGCGGACGTCTATTGTGGCGCCCAGCCGGGCGCTGCCAGCAGCTCCTCCGAGCGTTACGTTTGCCCCGAGTTCTTTTCTCAGGTTTCATTCCCCACGTTTTTAAAGGACTTAGATCTTAAAACCCAGCTTCTGATGCATCTGTCATTTCAGTTTTGACAGCCTCTTTCTCTCGCCGGCCAAGGCCGTCGCCTCTTTCCCGGGGCCGCTATAAAGCACCCGCAACGTCACGGTGCCGTAGGGCTTCCTCGCCAGTCTTACCTTCGCCACGGTAGCCGTTCTTGCTCGCGGCCTTCTCGTGTCTCACGGTCGCGTTTGCGGAGTCTGTGCGCCGTGTCGGGGTCGGAGCCGCTCCCCCAGGGGTGTAGCAATGTTAAAGACAGGGGTAGCGTAGCTTTGTGGCGTGGCGGTAAAACATTGGCGTGACCGATTCTTTTGGTGAAGACGCTACAGTCCATCTCTGGGCAAGTATCTGTAGACAGCTGTCACAGTTTCATTGCATTGGCGGGGGTCAGAAGCTGTACTCTGGCCTTCTGGGAGCAGCAGTTTGTGCGGTAGTTGAGTGGGTTCAATCTCAAATGTGCCTTAGTTGGTATATTTGGGGTTGGTGTATCTCTTCTCTGTTTGTTTTAGCTCTAGTTAGAAGGCTTATGCAGAAAAGATGACAGACCTTTCGGTCTCATCAAGCTACCGGTCAGCGGCCACCGCCTTACTTTGCACAGTTTGTTTGGGTTTGTCAGAGGCCGAGCGACCAGCCGTGCGTCACAGGCCCCCGGAAGAGGCGAGAGGAGCGCCGGACAAAGGCGGGCCGGCGTCCGACGTCAGCGGATTGGCGTGTCGGCGACTCCGCCTAGTTCACGGTTTTCCGGTTGTTTTTTCTAGGCGCGAATCGATGCGCGAACGGGATATCCGCACCGGAGCGAACTTAAGCGAGAGCGAGCGATGACCGGTGCGCTGACGTAGCAGTTTTCTGAGGTGTCGTATTATAGACGTAGCTAAAATCACATCCCGTCCTTTGAGTTTTGCAGGTGGCGGTCAGGCCTCGGCACGGCAGGCCGAAGAATCCGACTCCGAGCGGCCGAGGAAAAGGGACGGGCGAGAGGAAGGCGTTTCCAAGGAGGGCTTCGTCGCAGCGGAGGTCGACGCCGGGCGGCACGTCGGCGCCCGGCGACGCTCTGTCTCGTGAGGGATGAAGCGGAACCGGCGGATGGGGGAGCGTCCCGGTTAGATGACCTTTTCCCCATGAGAAGGGAATCTGGATTCTGCCCTCTGAAAGGTAATTTAAGGGGCAAAAACGGTGGTTGGGGGCAGGGCCAGCAGGGGTTTAACGTCAGGGTAGCAGAGGGCTATTTAGTCTGCCTCGAGTCTAGGGACAGATAGGGGTCCCGGGTCCATCGTGCCGGACGTAAACATTCTGGCCTCTCTCAGCGTTGCAGCGTCATTTCCGTGATCTGTGCTTTTTCATGCGTACGGCGCCTTACGGCAGGTCTCTAGGTTCCGCCGCATGCGCTCGGCGAGCATCCGCGGGGTCCGCGACGCCTCGTCGCTTCGGAATACGGCCCGTCGAGCGTTTCTCGTCTCATGATTGGAGCTTAAAGCGCGCCTCGCATCGCAGATGTTTCTGCGAGGTGGCCTTTGTGGAGGTGGTCCGTGCCAGACTCACAGTCGTGCTCTAGAAACTTCCGCCTCAATTGAAGTTTGATACCATCTTTCATCCCTGTATGCTGTGGGATGCCGGACTAGTCCAGTCTTGGTGCCGAATACAGGGCCATTTTGACCCAGCAGAAGGGGCCTGGGGGAGTCCAGCTTGGGCGAGAGCAGGGATTGAGCAACTTGCTTATCTTGCACTGATAAGCACCGGCCCTGAACAGGGGCAGGAGATGAGCAATTTGTTCATCTTAACAAGATGCGGCGTGTGACGGGTCTACTCCTTAATCAACTAAGTGACGCCTGGGGTGAGGGGGAGCCTCCTTCGCAGCTCGACCTTACTTTGGTAAAACTAAACAGACCACCGCTCCTCTGTACTGAACGCTTTGTTCTCTGCCACTTCCCCCCCCCCCAGCCCCGACCAACTGCACAACAAGCCTTGTTAAGGGCCAATCGGCACACAATACCTGACTTAGTCCCACCTCGCCAAAAGTATAAATCTGGCATTTAGAATCCTCTTTTTTGAGGACGAGAACTCCAACTATCCGGACCTCTCCCCTCCCTAAGCAGGGACGTCTCTTTGGTAAGACTTGCGCCTGTGATTATGTCAGATGTTACCCTGGGAAAGCTATCATTAAGAAAAGTGCTGAACTATTAACTTGAGCTCAAAATTGTTGCAGTAAGTGCATTTATCGACGGCCATTGAACTTTTTATATCTGTCGCCTCAATAAACTACCTATTTTTCTTTTCAACTTTGCGAAACTGTTTCAGTGAAAGTCCTTAGTGGGGCTCTGACAGGCAAACGTTGACTCTGATATGTGGCTACACACATAATCCTTTAGATGTAAACCGTTGACCAAGTCTGGGACTAAGACTGGACCTAGCCGCACCTAGGCTCCTCTCTGAGAAGGAGTTTAGAAAGCAAGGGGGTCCTTTCTGAACCTCGTGACTCAACGGGAGGGCCTCCCTCAGCCACACATCAGACTCGTACCCTTTCACGCGACATATGCTTAGAGGCTTGTGTCTTAAAGCCTAGCTTCTCACACACCCCCGTTGTTCTGGTGTTGTGTTGCCTTGCTGCAATTTGTGTTGGTTTTGACCACCATCTGAGACGGCTTGTTTTGTAGCGCTTTGCGGTGTATTGCCTTGCGCAGCCCTGTCTTTGGCTGGGTATTGCATTGCGCTACTCTGTATTCGTATTGCCTGCCAACGGAGACCGCCTCGCGTTACGTGGGCCCGCGCCCTGCCTCGCCTCGCGCCGCTCTGCCTCGCGTTACGTGGGCCCGCGCCCTGCCTCGCCTCGCGCCGCTCTGCCTTGCCGCTGCCTGCCAATGGAGACTGTCTTGTGTTCAGCGACCCGGTCCTCTGTGTCGCGTTGCGCGGCTCTGTCTTTGTAGCGCGTGGCCCTGTATTTGTATTGCCTGCATTTGAGACTGTCCAGTGTTACGTAGCACTGTGTTCATGGATGCTTTATATTTGGTTGTATATTGCAGTGCAGTGCTTGGCGTTGCCTGGTGTTCGGTATGGCTCTTGTTGCATTTGGGTGGTTGGGCATTGCAGAGCCGGCATAGAGAGCGGCCCCAGCCCAGGATGGTAATCTGTCAGTACAGTCGGTTGGGGCGGAGGTCGTACGGGCCGTTTTGCGAGGCAGAGGGTAATTGTCGGCCAGCCGGCCCTAGAGCCTTCGTTGTGGTTTTCAGGTGCCACGGCACGATTTGGATTCCCGCACGACAGCTCGAGTGAGGTTTTTGTGGAGTATCCAAGCAACAGGGAAGGAGCGGTGCAGTTAGCAAGGCATCTTCCCTGGTCCCTGCCTATGAGTGCTAACTTACAGAGTCAGGCGGAGCGGCGATGCTGACTTAAGGGACAGGGTGAGGCCGTTCCACAGATGGGCAAGAATCGGGGCCGTGGCCCGTCGTGGCGGGCGGGTGCAGAACGGATGTGCGTTCGGGTGAGGGGTGGAGCGTCAGGTTGTGGCGGTGCCTATTTTTGTGTGTGTTGGGCTGTGTGTGTGTGTTGTGTAATTTTTTTTCTTCCAGGTAGAGCAAGCTAGTTTGCTTTTTGAAATTAGAATAAAAAAAACCCCAGCTGGGGGATTTTTTTTTCCTCCCCCGGCTGGGTTTTTTTTTCCCCCGGTCCCGGCCGCTCCGCGAGGCGACGTTCGTCGCAAAGTTTGGAGGGCGCTGCGGTTCGGGCCGGGGTTTTTGCCAGGCAGGGCGAGAGATGAAATTGTGATGGCGTCTCCCGGGAACGGCGTTCCGAGGAGCGTCGGAAGGAGCGGGCGATGTCCGGTCGGGTGGAATGGAGGTGTGTTTGGGTGCGGGGTGGAGGGTGAGGTGGTGGTGGTGGTGGTGCTGCCTAATTTTGGGTTGGGTGGGGGTGTGGGGGTGTGCTGTGTATTTTTTTTCTTCCAGGTAGAGCAAGCTCGTTTTGCTGTTTGAGATTAGAATAAAAAAAAACCCCAGCTGGGGGATTTTTTTTTTCCTCCCCCAGCTGGGGTTTTTTTTTCCCCGGTCCCGGCCGCTCCGCGAGGCGACGTTCGTCGCCAAAGGTTGGAGGGCGCTGCGGTTCGGGCCGGGGTTTTTGCCAGGCAGGGCGAGAGATGAAATTGTGATGGGTCTCCTGGGAACGGCGTTCCCGAGGAGCGTCGGAAGGAGCGGGCGATGTCCGGTCGCGTGGAATGGACGTGTGTTTGGGTGCGGGGTGGAGGGTGAGGTGGTGGTGGTGGTGGTGTGCCTAATTTT
>NW_026561696.1:7500-10000 GCF_028858705.1 Grus americana | reverse complement strand
GGTTAGGGTTAGGGTTAGGGTTAGGGTTAGGGTTAGGGTTAGGGTTAGGGTTAGGGTTAGGGTTAGGGTTAGGGTTAGGGTTAGGGTTAGGGTTAGGGTTAGGGTTAGGGTTAGGGTTAGGGTTAGGGTTAGGGTTAGGGTTAGGGTTAGGGTTAGGGTTAGGGGTTAGGGTTAGGGTTAGGGTTAGGGTTAGGGTTAGGGTTAGGGTTAGGGTTAGGGTTAGGGTTAGGGTTAGGGTTAGGGTTAGGGTTAGGGTTAGGGTTAGGGTTAGGGTTAGGGTTAGGGTTAGGGTTAGGGTTAGGGTTAGGGTTAGGGTTAGGGTTAGGTTTTAGGGTTAGGGTTAGGGTTAGGGTTAGGGTTAGGGTTAGGGTTAGGGTTAGGGTTAGGGTTAGGGTTAGGGTTAGGGTTAGGGTTAGGGTTAGGGTTAGGGTTAGGGTTAGGGTTAGGGTTAGGGTTAGGGTTAGGGTTAGGGTTAGGGTTAGGGTTAGGGGTTAGGGTTAGGGTTAGGGTTAGGGTTAGGGTTAGGGTTAGGGTTAGGGGTTAGGGTTAGGGTTAGGGTTAGGGTTAGGGTTAGGGTTAGGGTTAGGGTTAGGGTTAGGGTTAGGGTTAGGGTTAGGGTTAGGGTTAGGGTTAGGGTTAGGGTTAGGGTTAGGGTTAGGGTTAGGGTTAGGGTTAGGGTTAGGGTTAGGGTTAGGGTTAGGGTTAGGGTTAGGGTTAGGGTTAGGGTTAGGGTTAGGGTTAGGGTTAGGGTTAGGGTTAGGGTTAGGGTTAGGGTTAGGGTTAGGGTTAGGGTTAGGGTTAGGGTTAGGGTTAGGGTTAGGGTTAGGGTTAGGGTTTTGGGTTAGGGTTAGGGTTAGGGTTAGGGTTAGGGTTAGGGTTAGGGTTAGGGTTAGGGTTAGGGTTAGGGTTAGGGTTAGGGTTAGGGTTAGGGTTAGGGTTAGGGTTAGGGTTAGGGTTAGGGTTAGGGTTAGGGTTAGGGTTAGGGTTAGGGTTAGGGTTAGGGTTAGGGTTAGGGTTAGGGTTAGGGTTAGGGTTAGGGTTAGGGTTAGGGTTAGGGTTAGGGTTAGGGTTAGGGTTAGGGTTAGGGTTAGGGTTAGGGTTAGGGTTAGGGTTAGGGTTAGGGTTTAGGGTTAGGGTTAGGGTTAGGGTTAGGGTTAGGGTTAGGGTTAGGGTTAGGGTTAGGGTTAGGGTTAGGGTTAGGGTTAGGGTTAGGGTTAGGGTTAGGGTTAGGGTTTAGGGTTAGGGTTAGGGTTAGGGTTAGGGTTAGGGTTAGGGTTAGGGTTAGGGTTAGGGTTAGGGTTAGGGTTAGGGTTAGGGTTAGGGTTAGGGTTAGGGTTAGGGTTAGGGTTAGGGTTAGGGTTAGGGTTAGGGTTAGGGTTAGGGTTAGGGTTAGGGTTAGGGTTAGGGTTAGGGTTAGGGTTAGGGTTAGGGTTAGGGTTAGGGTTAGGGTTAGGGTTAGGGTTAGGGTTAGGGTTAGGGTTAGGGTTAGGGTTAGGGTTAGGGTTAGGGTTAGGGTTAGGGTTAGGGTTTAGGGTTAGGGTTAGGGTTAGGGTTAGGGTTAGGGTTAGGGTTAGGGTTAGGGTTAGGGTTAGGGTTAGGGTTAGGGTTAGGGTTAGGGTTAGGGTTAGGGTTAGGGTTAGGGTTAGGGTTAGGGTTAGGGTTAGGGTTAGGGTTAGGGTTAGGGTTAGGGTTAGGGTTAGGGTTAGGGTTAGGGTTAGGGTAGGGTTAGGGTTAGGGTTAGGGTTAGGGTTAGGGTTAGGGTTAGGGTTAGGGTTAGGGTTAGGGTTAGGGTTAGGGTTAGGGTTAGGGTTAGGGTTAGGGTTAGGGTTAGGGTTAGGGTTAGGGTTAGGGTTAGGGTTAGGGTTAGGGTTAGGGTTAGGGTTAGGGTTAGGGTTAGGGTTAGGGTTAGGGTTTAGGGTTAGGGTTAGGGTTAGGGTTAGGGTTAGGGTTAGGGTTAGGGTTAGGGTTAGGGTTAGGGTTAGGGTTAGGGTTAGGGTTAGGGTTAGGGTTAGGGTTAGGGTTAGGGTTAGGGTTAGGGTTAGGGTTAGGGTTAGGGTTAGGGTTAGGGTTAGGGTTAGGGTTAGGGTTAGGGTTAGGGTTAGGGTTAGGGTTAGGGTTAGGGTTAGGGTTAGGGTTAGGGTTAGGGTTAGGGTTAGGGTTAGGGTTAGGGTTAGGGTTAGGGTTAGGGTTAGGGTTAGGGTTAGGGTTAGGGTTAGGGTTAGGGTTAGGGTTAGGGTTAGGGTTAGGGTTAGGGTTAGGGTTAGGGTTAGGGTTAGGGTTAGGGTTAGGGTTAGGGTTAGGGTTAGGGTTAGGGTTAGGGTTAGGGTTAGGGTTAGGGTTAGGGTTAGGGTTAGGGTTAGGGTTAGGGTTAGGGTTAGGGTTAGGGTTAGGGTTAGGGTTAGGGTTAGGGTTAGGGTTAGGGTTAGGGTTTAGGGTTAGGGTTAGGGTTAGGGTTAGGGTTAGGGTTAGGGTTAGGGTTAGGGTTAGGTTAGGGTTAGGG
>NW_026561695.1:0-24326 GCF_028858705.1 Grus americana | reverse complement strand
GAGCAGGGGCCCGGACGTTTTCAGGTTTGTCGGCCGAAGCTGCGGGCGACGGCCAGCGAAGCGCTCCGTAGCACTTGTCGGAGTTTTTGGATGCCTAAAGGAGCCTGCAGCCCCAGAGTTAGTAGGGCTGTGAATGGGGCCATGGTTGAAGTTTCAGGAAAGCAACACATTCGGGCTGGGATGTTTCGCCTGGGAGCAGGGCCCGGACGTTTTCAGTTTTGAGCTTGAATCTCAAAAATGGCTAGAGAGATGCTAAGTTACACTTCGGAGATTTTGGATGCGTAAAGGAGCCTGCAGCCCAGAGTTAGCAGGGCTGTGAATGGGGCCATGCTTGAGGTTTCAGGAAAGAACCGCCATTCGGGGCCTGGAGGTTTTGCCTGGGAGCAGGGCCGGACGTTTTCAGGTTTGACGGCCGAAGGTGGGGCGACGGCCAGCGAGCCGCTCCGTCGCATGTCGGAGTTTTTGGATGCCTAAAGGAGCCTGCAGCCCCAGAGTTAGTAGGGCTGTGAATGGGGCCATGGTTGAAGTTTCAGGAAAGCAACACCATTCGGACTGGGATGTTTCGCCTGGGAGCAGGGCCGGACGTTTTCAGTTTTGAAGCTTGAATCTCAAAAATGGCTAGAGAGATGCTAAGTTACACTTCGGAGATTTTGGATGCGTAAAGGAGCTGCAGCCCCAGAGTTAGCAGGGCTGTGAATGGGGCCATGCTTGAGGTTTCAGGAAAGAACCGCCATTCGGGGCCTGGAGGTTTTGCCTGGGAGCAGGGCCCGGACGTTTTCAGGTTTGACGGCCGAAGGCGGGCGACGGCCAGCGAGGCGCTCCGTCGCATGTCGGAGTTTTTGGATGCCTAAAGGAGCCTGCAGCCCCAGAGTTAGTAGGGCTGTGAATGGGGCCATGGTTGAAGTTTCAGGAAAGCAACACCATTCGGGGCTGGGATGTTTTGCCTGGGAGCAGGGCCCGGACGTTTTCAGTTTTGAAGCTTGAATCTCAAAAATGGCTAGAGAGATGCTAAGTTACACTTCGGAGATTTTGGATGCGTAAAGGAGCCTGCAGCCCCAGAGTTAGCAGGGCTGTGAATGGGGCCGTGCTTGAGGTTTCAGGAAAGAACCGCCATTCGGGGCCTGGAGGTTTTGCCTGGGAGCAGGGCCCGGACGTTTTCAGGTTTGACGGCCGAAGGGGGCGACGGCCAGCGAGCCGCTCCGTCGCATGTCGGAGTTTTTGGATGCCTAAAGGAGCCTGCAGCCCCAGGGTTAGTAGGGCTGTGAATGGGGCCATGGTTGAAGTTTCAGGAAAGCAACACCATTCGGGGCTGGGATGTTTTGCCTGCGAGCAGGGCCCGGACGTTTTCAGTTTTGAAGCTTGAATCTCAAAAATGGCTAGAGAGATGGTAAGTTACACTTCGGAGATTTTGGATGCGTAAAGGAGCCTGCAGCCCCAGAGTTAGCAGGGCTGTGAATGGGGCCATGCTTGAGGTTTCAGGAAAGAACCGCCATTCGGGGCTGGAGTTTTTGCCTGGGAGCAGGGCCGGACGTTTTCAGGTTTGACGGCCGAAGGTGGGCGACGGCCAGCGAGCCGCTCCGTCGCATGTCGGAGTTTTTGGATGCCTAAAGGAGCCTGCAGCCCCAGAGTTAGTAGGGCTGTGAATGGGGCCATGGTTGAAGTTTCAGGAAAGAACACCATTCGGGGCTGGGATGTTTCGCCTGGGAGCAGGGCCCGGACGTTTTCAGTTTTGAAGCTTGAATCTCAAAAATGGCTAGAGAGATGCTAAGTTACACTTCGGAGATTTTGGATGCGTAAAGGAGCCTGCAGCCCCAGAGTTAGCAGGGCTGTGAATGGGGCATGGTTGAGGTTTCAGGAAAGAACGCCATTCGGGGCCTGGAGGTTTTGCCTGGGAGCAGGGCCCGGACGTTTTCAGGTTTGACGGCCGAAGGTGGGCGACGGCCAGCGAGCGCTCCGTCGCATGTCGGAGTTTTTGGATGCCTAAAGGAGCCTGCAGCCCAGAGTTAGTAGGGCTGTGAATGGGGCCATGGTTGAAGTTTCAGGAAAGAACACCATTCGGGGCTGGGATGTTTTGCCTGGGAGCAGGGCCCGGACGTTTTCAGTTTTGAAGCTTGAATCTCAAAAATGGCTAGAGAGATGCTAAGTTACACTTCGGAGATTTTGGATGCGTAAAGGAGCCTGCAGCCCCAGAGTTAGCAGGGCTGTGAATGGGGCCATGCTTGAGGTTTCAGGAAAGAACCGCCATTCGGGGCCTGGAGTTTTGCCTGGGAGCAGGGCCCGGACGTTTTCAGGTTTGACGGCCGAAGGCGGGCGACGGCAGCGAGCCGCTCCGTCGCATGTCGGAGTTTTTGGATGCTAAAGGAGCCTGCAGCCCAGAGTTAGTAGGGCTGTGAATGGGGCCATGGTTGAAGTTTCAGGAAAGAACGCCATTCGGGGCTGGGAGGTTTTGCCTGGGAGCAGGGCCCGGACGTTTTCAGTTTTGAAGCTTGAATCTCAAAAATGGCTAGAGAGATGCTAAGTTACATTCGGAGATTTTGGATGCGTAAAGGAGCCTGCAGCCCCAGAGTTAGCAGGGCTGTGAATGGGGCCATGGTTGAGGTTTCAGGAAAGAACCGCCATTCGGGGCTGGAGGTTTTGCCTGGGAGCAGGGCCCGGACGTTTTCAGGTTTGACTGGCGAAGGCGGGGACGGCAGCGAGCGCTCCGTCGCGTCGGAGTTTTTGGATGCTAAAGGAGCCTGCAGCCCCAGGTTAGTAGGGCTGTGAATGGGGCCATGCTTGAGGTTTCAGGAAAGAACCGCCATTCGGGGCCTGGAGGTTTTGCCTGGGAGCAGGGCCCGGACGTTTTCAGGTTTGACGGCCGAAGGTGGGCGACGGCCAGCGAGCCGCTCCGTCGCATGTCGGAGTTTTTGGATGCCTAAAGGAGCCTGCAGCCCCAGAGTTAGTAGGGCTGTGAATGGGGCCATGGTTGAAGTTTCAGGAAAGCAACACCATTCGGGCCTGGATGTTTCGCCTGGGAGCAGGGCCCGGACGTTTTCAGTTTTGAAGCTTGAATCTCAAAAATGGTAGAGAGATGCTAAGTTACACTTCGGAGATTTTGGATGCGTAAAGGAGCCTGCAGCCCCAGAGTTAGCAGGGCTGTGAATGGGGCCATGGTTGAAGTTTCAGGAAAGAAACACCATTCGGGGCTGGGATGTTTAGCCTGGGAGCAGGGCCCGGACGTTTTCAGTTTTGAAGCTTGAATCTCAAAAATGGCTAGAGAGATGCTAAGTTACACTTCGGAGATTTTGGATGCGTAAAGGAGCCTGCAGCCCAGAGTTAGCAGGGCTGTGAATGGGGCCATGCTTGAGGTTTCAGGAAAGAACGCCATTCGGGGCCTGGAGTTTTGCCTGGGAGCAGGGCCCGGACGTTTTCAGGTTTGACGGCGAAGGCGGGCGACGGCAGCGAGCCGCTCCGTCGCATGTCGGAGTTTTTGGATGCCTAAAGGAGCCTGCAGCCCCAGGGTTAGTAGGGCTGTGAATGGGGCCATGGTTGAAGTTTCAGGAAAGAACGCCATTCGGGGCTGGGAGGTTTTGCCTGGGAGCAGGCCCGGACGTTTTCAGTTTTGAAGCTTGAATCTCAAAAATGGCTAGAGAGATGCTAAGTTACACTTCGGAGATTTTGGATGCGTAAAGGAGCCTGCAGCCCCAGAGTTAGCAGGGCTGTGAATGGGGCCATGGTTGAAGTTTCAGGAAAGCAACACCATTCGGGGCTGGGTGTTTCGCCTGGGAGCAGGGCCCGGACGTTTTCAGTTTTGAAGCTTGAATCTCAAAAATGGCTAGAGAGATGCTAAGTTACACTTCGGAGATTTTGGATGCGTAAAGGAGCCTGCAGCCCCAGAGTTAGCAGGGCTGTGAATGGGGTGCTTGAGGTTTCAGGAAAGAACGCCATTCGGGGCCTGGAGGTTTTGCCTGGGAGCAGGGCCCGGACGTTTTCAGGTTTGACGGCCGAATCGGGCGGCGAGGCCAGCGAGAGCTCCGTCGCATGTCGGAGTTTTTGGATGCCTAAAGGAGCCTGCAGCCCCAGGGTTAGTAGGGCTGTGAATGGGGCCATGGTTGAAGTTTCAGGAAAGAACAGCCATTCGGGGCCTGGAGTTTTTGCCTGGGAGCAGGGCCCGGACGTTTTCAGGTTTACTGGCGAAGGTGGGCGACGGCCAGCGAGCGCTCCGTCGCATGTCGGAGTTTTTGGATGCCTAAAGGAGCCTGCAGCCCCAGAGGTTAGTAGGGCTGTGAATGGGGCCATGGTTGAGTTTCAGGAAAGCAACACCATTCGGGATGGGATGTTTTGCCTGGGAGCAGGGCCCGGACGTTTTCAGTTTTGAGCTTGAATCTCAAAAATGGCTAGAGAGATGCTAAGTTACACTTCGGAGATTTTGGATGCCTAAAGGAGCCTGCAGCCCCAGAGTTAGCAGGGCTGTGAATGGGGCCATGGTTGAAGTTTCAGGAAAGCAACACCATTCGGGCTGGGATGTTTTGCCTGGGAGCAGGCCCGGACGTTTTCAGTTTTGAAGCTTGAATCTCAAAATGGCTAGAGAGATGCTAAGTTACACTTCGGAGATTTTGGATGCGTAAAGGAGCCTGCAGCCCAGAGTTAGCAGGGCTGTGAATGGGGCCATGGTTGAGTTTCAGGAAAGAACCGCCATTCGGGGCCTGGAGGTTTTGCCTGGGAGCAGGGCCCGGACGTTTTCAGTTTTGACGGCCGAAGGGGGCGACGGCCAGCGAGCCGCTCCGTCGCATGTCGGAGTTTTTGGATGCCTAAAGGAGCCTGCAGCCCCAGAGTTAGTAGGGCTGTGAATGGGGCCATGGTTGAAGTTTCAGGAAAGCAACACCATTCGGGACTGGGATGTTTTGCCTGGGAGCAGGGCCCGGACGTTTTCAGTTTTGAAGCTTGAATCTCAAAAATGGCTAGAGAGATGCTAAGTTACACTTCGGAGATTTTGGATGCGTAAAGGAGCCTGCAGCCCCAGAGTTAGCAGGGCTGTGAATGGGGCCATGTTTGAGGTTTCAGGAAAGAACAGCCATTCGGGGCTGGAGGTTTTGCCTGGGAGCAGGGCCGGACGTTTTCAGGTTTGACGGCCGAAGGTGGGCGACGGCAGCGAGCCGCTCCGTCGCATGTCGGAGTTTTTGGATGCCTAAAGGAGCCTGCAGCCCCAGAGTTAGTAGGGCTGTGAATGGGGCCATGGTTGAAGTTTCAGGAAAGAACACCATTCGGGGCTGGGATGTTTTGCCTGGGAGCAGGGCCCGGACGTTTTCAGTTTTGAAGCTTGAATCTCAAAAATGGCTAGAGAGATGCTAAGTTACACTTCGGAGATTTTGGATGCGTAAAGGAGCCTGCAGCCCCAGAGTTAGCAGGGCTGTGAATGGGGCCATGGTTGAAGTTTCAGGAAAGAACCGCCATTCGGGGCTGGAGGTTTTGCCTGGGAGCAGGGCCCGGACGTTTTCAGTTTGAAGCTTGAATCTCAAAAATGGCTAGAGAGATGCTAAGTTACATTCGGAGATTTTGGATGTAAAGGAGCCTGCAGCCCCAGAGTTAGTAGGGCTGTGAATGGGGCCATGGTTGAGGTTTCAGGAAAGAACCGCCATTCGGGGCCTGGAGTTTTGCCTGGGAGCAGGGCCGGACGTTTTCAGGTTTGACGGCGAAGGTGGGCGACGGCCAGCGAGCCGCTCCGTCGCATGTCGGAGTTTTTGGATGCCTAAAGGAGCCTGCAGCCCCAGAGTTAGTAGGGCTGTGAATGGGGCCATGGTTGAAGTTTCAGGAAAGCAACACCATTCGGGGCTGGGATGTTTCGCCTGGGAGCAGGGCCCGGACGTTTTCAGTTTTGAAGCTTGAATCTCAAAAATGGCTAGAGAGATGCTAAGTTACACTTCGGAGATTTTGGATGCGTAAAGGAGCCTGCAGCCCCAGAGTTAGCAGGGCTGTGAATGGGGCCATGCTTGGTTTCAGGAAAGAACCGCCATTCGGGGCCTGGAGGTTTTGCCTGGGAGCAGGGCCCGGACGTTTTCAGGTTTGCGGCCGAAGGCGGGCGACGGCCAGCGAGCCGCTCGTCGCATGTCGGAGTTTTTGGATGCCTAAAGGAGCCTGCAGCCCCAGGAGTTAGTAGGGCTGTGCTGTGAATGGGGCCATGGTTGAAGTTTCAGGAAAGAACACCATTCGGGCTGGGATGTTTCGCCTGGGAGCAGGGCCCGGACGTTTTCAGTTTTGAAGCTTGAATCTCAAAAATGGCTAGAGAGATGCTAAGTTACACTTCGGAGATTTTGGATGCGTAAAGGAGCCTGCAGCCCCAGAGTTAGCAGGGCTGTGAATGGGGCCATGCTTGAGGTTTCAGGAAAGAACCGCCATTCGGGGCCTGGAGGTTTTGCCTGGGAGCAGGGCCCGGACGTTTTCAGGTTTGACGGCGAAGGTGGGCGACGGCCAGCGAGCCGCTCCGTCGCATGTCGGAGTTTTTGGATGCCTAAAGGAGCCTGCAGCCCCAGAGTTAGTAGGGCTGTGAATGGGGCCATGGTTGAGGTTTCAGGAAAGCAACGCCATTCGGGGCTGGGAGGTTTAGCCTGGGAGCAGGGCCCGGACGTTTTCAGGTTTGAAGGCGAAGGTGGGCGACGGCCAGCGAGATGCTCCGTCGCATGTCGGAGTTTTTGGATGCCTAAAGGAGCCTGCAGCCCAGAGTTAGTAGGGCTGTGAATGGGGCCATGGTTGAAGTTTCAGGAAAGCAACACCATTCGGGCTGGGAGGTTTCGCCTGGGAGCAGGGCCGGACGTTTTCAGTTTTGAAGCTTGAATCTCAAAAATGGCTAGAGAGATGCTAAGTTACACTTCGGAGATTTTGGATGCGTAAAGGAGCCTGCAGCCCCAGAGTTAGCAGGGCTGTGAATGGGGCCATGGTTGAGGTTTCAGGAAAGAACGCCATTCGGGGCTGGAGGTTTGCCTGGGAGCAGGGCCGGACGTTTTCAGTTTTGAAGCTTGAATCTCAAAAATGGCTAGAGAGATGCTAAGTTACATTCGGAGTTTTTGGATGCGTAAAGGAGCCTGCAGCCCCAGAGTTAGCAGGGCTGTGAATGGGGCCATGGTTGAGTTTCAGGAAAGAACCGCCATTGGGCTGGAGTTTTGCCTGGGAGCAGGGCCGGACGTTTTCAGGTTGACGGCCGAAGGTGGGCGACGGCCAGCGAGCCGCTCCGTCGCATGTCGGAGTTTTTGGATGCCTAAAGGAGCCTGCAGCCCAGAGTTAGTAGGGCTGTGAATGGGGCCATGGTTGAAGTTTCAGGAAAGCAACACCATTCGGGACTGGGATGTTTCGCCTGGGAGCAGGGCCCGGACGTTTTCAGTTTTGAAGCTTGAATCTCAAAAATGGCTAGAGAGATGCTAAGTTACACTTCGGAGATTTTGGATGCGTAAAGGAGCCTGCAGCCCCAGAGTTAGCAGGGCTGTGAATGGGGCCATGCTTGAGGTTTCAGGAAAGAACCGCCATTCGGGGCCTGGAGGTTTTGCCTGGGAGCAGGGCCCGGACGTTTTCAGGTTTGACGGCCGAAGGTGGGCGACGGCCAGCGAGCCGCTCCGTCGCATGTCGGAGTTTTTGGATGCCTAAAGGAGCCTGCAGCCCCAGAGTTAGTAGGGCTGTGAATGGGGCCATGGTTGAAGTTTCAGGAAAGCAACACCATTCGGGCTGGGATGTTTGCCTGGGAGCAGGGCCCGGACGTTTTCAGTTTTGAAGCTTGAATCTCAAAAATGGCTAGAGAGATGCTAAGTTACACTTCGGAGATTTTGGATGCGTAAAGGAGCCTGCAGCCCCAGAGTTAGCAGGGCTGTGAATGGGGCCGTGGTTGAGGTTTCAGGAAAGAACCGCCATTCGGGGCCTGGAGGTTTTGCCTGGGAGCAGGGCCCGGACGTTTTCAGGTTTGACGGCCGAAGGTGGGCGACGGCCAGCGAGCGCTCCGTCGCATGTCGGAGTTTTTGGATGCCTAAAGGAGCCTGCAGCCCAGAGTTAGTAGGGCTGTGAATGGGCCATGGTTGAAGTTTCAGGAAAGCAACACCATTCGGGACTGGGATGTTTCGCCTGGGAGCAGGGCCCGGACGTTTTCAGTTTTGAAGCTTGAATCTCAAAAATGGCTAGAGAGATGCTAAGTTACACTTCGGAGATTTTGGATGCGTAAAGGAGCCTGCAGCCCCAGAGTTAGCAGGGCTGTGAATGGGGCCATGGTTGAAGTTTCAGGAAAGAACACCATTCGGGCTGGGATGTTTTGCCTGGGAGCAGGGCCCGGACGTTTTCAGTTTGAAGCTTGAATCTCAAAAATGGCTAGAGAGATGCTAAGTACACTTCGGAGATTTTGGATGCGTAAAGGAGCCTGCAGCCCCAGAGTTAGCAGGGCTGTGAATGGGGCCATGCTTGAGGTTTCAGGAAAGAACCGCCATTCGGGGCCTGGAGGTTTTGCCTGGGAGCAGGGCCGGACGTTTTCAGGTCTGACGGCCGAAGGTGGGCGACGGCCAGCGAGCCGCTCCGTCGCATGTCGGAGTTTTTGGATGCCTAAAGGAGCCTGCAGCCCCAGGGTTAGTAGGGCTGTGAATGGGGCCATGGTTGAAGTTTCAGGAAAGCAACACCATTCGGGCTGGGATGTTTCGCCTGGGAGCAGGGCCCGGACGTTTTCAGTTTTGAAGCTTGAATCTCAAAAATGGCTAGAGAGATGCTAAGTTACACTTCGGAGATTTTGGATGCGTAAAGGAGCCTGCAGCCCCAGAGTTAGCAGGGCTGTGAATGGGGCCATGGTTGAGGTTTCAGGAAAGAAACGCCATTCGGGGCCTGGAGGTTTTGCCTGGGAGCAGGGCCCGGACGTTTTCAGGTTTGACGGCCGAAGGCGGGCGACGGCCAGCGAGCCGCTCCGTCGCATGTCGGAGTTTTTGGATGCCTAAAGGAGCCTGCAGCCCCAGAGTTAGTAGGGCTGTGAATGGGGCCATGGTTGAAGTTTCAGGAAAGCAAACCATTCGGGCTGGGATGTTTCGCCTGGGAGCAGGGCCGGACGTTTTCAGTTTTGAAGCTTGAATCTCAAAAATGGCTAGAGAGATGCTAAGTTACACTTCGGAGATTTTGGATGCGTAAAGGAGCCTGCAGCCCCAGAGTTAGCAGGGCTGTGAATGGGGCCATGCTTGAGGTTTCAGGAAAGAACCGCCATTCGGGGCCTGGAGGTTTTGCCTGGGAGCAGGGCCCGGACGTTTTCAGGTTTGACGGCCGAAGGTGGGCGACGGCCAGCGAGCCGCTCCGTCGCATGTCGGAGTTTTTGGATGCCTAAAGGAGCCTGCAGCCCAGAGTTAGTAGGGCTGTGAATGGGGCCATGGTTGAAGTTTCAGGAAAGCAACACCATTCGGGCTGGGATGTTTCGCCTGGGAGCAGGGCCGGACGTTTTCAGTTTTGAAGCTTGAATCTCAAAAATGGCTAGAGAGATGCTAAGTTACACTTCGGAGATTTTGGATGCGTAAAGGAGCCTGCAGCCCCAGAGTTAGCAGGGCTGTGAATGGGGCCATGGTTGAGGTTTCAGGAAAGAACCGCCATTCGGGGCCTGGAGGTTTTGCCTGGGAGCAGGGCCCGGACGTTTTCAGGTTTGACGGCCGAAGGTGGGCGACGGCCAGAGCCGCTCCGTCGCATGTCGGAGTTTTTGGATGCTAAAGGAGCCTGCAGCCCCAGGGTTAGTAGGGCTGTGAATGGGGCCATGGTTGAGTTTCAGGAAAGAAAGCCATTCGGGCCTGGAGTTTTTGCCTGGGAGCAGGGCCCGGACGTTTTCAGGTTTACTGGCCGAAGGTGGGCGACGGCCAGCGAGCCGCTCCGTCGCATGTCGGAGTTTTTGGATGCCTAAAGGAGCCTGCAGCCCAGAGTTAGTAGGGCTGTGAATGGGGCCATGGTTGAAGTTTCAGGAAAGCAACACCATTCGGGACTGGGATGTTTCGCCTGGGAGCAGGGCCCGGACGTTTTCAGTTTTGAAGCTTGAATCTCAAAAATGGCTAGAGAGATGCTAAGTTACACTTCGGAGATTTTGGATGCGTAAAGGAGCCTGCAGCCCCAGAGTTAGCAGGGCTGTGAATGGGGCCGTGCTTGAGGTTTCAGGAAAGAACCGCCATTCGGGGCCTGGAGGTTTTGCTGGGAGCAGGGCCGGACGTTTTCAGGTTTGACGGCGAAGGTGGGCGACGGCCAGCGAGCCGCTCCGTCGCATGTCGGAGTTTTTGGATGCCTAAAGGAGCCTGCAGCCCAGAGTTAGTAGGGCTGTGAATGGGGCCATGGTTGAAGTTTCAGGAAAGCAACCCATTCGGGGCCTGGGTTTTGTTTTGCTGGGAGCAGGGCCCGGACGTTTTCAGTTTTGAAGCTTGAATCTCAAAAATGGCTAGAGAGATGCTAAGTTACACTTCGGAGATTTTGGATGCGTAAAGGAGCCTGCAGCCCCAGAGTTAGCAGGGCTGTGAATGGGGCCATGCTTGAGGTTTCAGGAAAGAACCGCCATTCGGGGCTGGGATGTTTCGCATGGGAGCAGGGCCCGGACGTTTTCAGGTTTGACGGCCGAAGGTGGGCGACGGCCAGCGAGGCGCTCCGTCGCATGTCGGAGTTTTTGGATGCCTAAAGGAGCCTGCAGCCCCAGAGTTAGTAGGGCTGTGAATGGGGCCATGGTTGAAGTTTCAGGAAAGAACCATTCGGGCTGGGATGTTTCGCCTGGGAGCAGGGCCCGGACGTTTTCAGTTTTGAAGCTTGAATCTCAAAAATGGCTAGAGAGATGCTAAGTTACACTTCGGAGATTTTGGATGCGTAAAGGAGCCTGCAGCCCAGAGTTAGCAGGGCTGTGAATGGGGCCATGCTTGAGGTTTCAGGAAAGAACCGCCATTCGGGGCCTGGAGGTTTTGCCTGGGAGCAGGGCCCGGACGTTTTCAGGTTTGACGGCCGAAGGCGGGCCACGGCAGCGAGCCGCTCCGTCGCATGTCGGAGTTTTTGGATGCCTAAAGGAGCCTGCAGCCCCAGAGTTAGTAGGGCTGTGAATGGGGCCATGGTTGAAGTTTCAGGAAAGAACAGCCATTCGGGGCCTGGAGTTTTGCCTGGGAGCAGGGCCGGACGTTTTCAGGTTTGTGGCGAAGGTGGGCGACGGCCAGCGAGCCGCTCCGTCGCATGTCGGAGTTTTTGGATGCCTAAAGGAGCCTGCAGCCCCAGAGTTAGTAGGGCTGTGAATGGGGCCATGGTTGAAGTTTCAGGAAAGCAACACCATTCGGGACTGGGATGTTTCGCCTGGGAGCAGGGCCCGGACGTTTTCAGTTTTGAAGCTTGAATCTCAAAAATGGCTAGAGAGATGCTAAGTTACACTTCGGAGATTTTGGATGCGTAAAGGAGCCTGCAGCCCCAGAGTTAGCAGGGCTGTGAATGGGGCCATGCTTGAGGTTTCAGGAAAGAACCGCCATTCGGGGCCTGGAGTTTTTGCCTGGGAGCAGGGCCCGGACGTTTTCAGGTTTGACGGCGAAGGTGGGCGACGGCCAGCGAGCCGCTCCGTCGCATGTCGGAGTTTTTGGATGCCTAAAGGAGCCTGCAGCCCCAGAGTTAGTAGGGCTGTGAATGGGGCCATGGTTGAAGTTTCAGGAAAGCAACACCATTCGGGCTGGGATGTTTCGCCTGGGAGCAGGGCCCGGACGTTTTCAGTTTTGAAGCTTGAATCTCAAAAATGGCTAGAGAGATGCTAAGTTACACTTCGGAGATTTTGGATGCGTAAAGGAGCCTGCAGCCCAGAGTTAGCAGGGCTGTGAATGGGGCCATGGTTGAAGGTTTCAGGAAAGAACCATTCGGGGCCTGGAGGTTTGCCTGGGAGCAGGGCCCGGACGTTTTCAGGTTGACGGCCGAAGGTGGGCGACGGCCAGCGAGCCGCTCCGTCGCATGTCGGAGTTTTTGGATGCCTAAAGGAGCCTGCAGCCCCAGAGTTAGTAGGGCTGTGAATGGGGCCATGGTTGAAGTTTCAGGAAAGAACGCCATTCGGGCTGGGATGTTTTGCCTGGGAGCAGGGCCGGACGTTTTCAGTTTTGAAGCTTGAATCTCAAAATGGCTAGAGAGATGCTAAGTTACACTTCGGAGATTTTGGATGCGTAAAGGAGCCTGCAGCCCCAGAGTTAGCAGGGCTGTGAATGGGGCCATGGTTGAGGTTTCAGGAAAGAACCGCCATTCGGGGCCTGGAGGTTTTGCCTGGGAGCAGGGCCGGACGTTTTCAGGTTTGACGGCGAAGGTGGGCGACGGCCAGCGAGCCGCTCCGTCGCATGTCGGAGTTTTTGGATGCCTAAAGGAGCCTGCAGCCCCAGAGTTAGTAGGGCTGTGAATGGGGCCATGGTTGAAGTTTCAGGAAAGCAACACCATTCGGGACTGGGATGTTTCGCCTGGGAGCAGGGCCCGGACGTTTTCAGTTTGAAGCTTGAATCTCAAAAATGGCTAGAGAGATGCTAAGTTACACTTCGGAGATTTTGGATGCGTAAAGGAGCCTGCAGCCCCAGAGTTAGCAGGGCTGTGAATGGGGCCATGGTTGAAGTTTCAGGAAAGCAACACCATTCGGGGCCTGGAGGTTTTGCCTGGGAGCAGGGCCCGGACGTTTTCAGGTTTGAAGCTTGAATCTCAAAAATGGCTAGAGAGATGCTAAGTTACACTTCGGAGATTTTGGATGCTAAAGGAGCCTGCAGCCCCAGAGTGAGCAGGGCTGTGAATGGGGCCATGGTTGAGTTTCAGGAAAGAACGCCATTCGGGGCCTGGAGTTTTGCCTGGGAGCAGGGCCCGGACGTTTTCAGGTTTGACGGCCGAAGGTGGGCGACGGCCAGCGAGCCGCTCCGTCGCATGTCGGAGTTTTTGGATGCTAAAGGAGCCTGCAGCCCCAGAGTTAGTAGGGCTGTGAATGGGGCCATGGTTGAAGTTTCAGGAAAGCAACACCATTCGGGACTGGGATGTTTCGCCTGGGAGCAGGGCCCGGACGTTTTCAGTTTTGAAGCTTGAATCTCAAAAATGGCTAGAGAGATGCTAAGTTACACTTCGGAGATTTTGGATGCTAAAGGAGCCTGCAGCCCCAGAGTTAGCAGGGCTGTGAATGGGGCCATGGTTGAGGTTTCAGGAAAGAACCGCCATTCGGGGCCTGGAGGTTTTGCCTGGGAGCAGGGCCCAGACGTTTTCAGGTTTGAGGCCGAAGGCGGGCGACGGCCAGCGAGCCGCTCCGTCGCATGTCGGAGTTTTTGGATGCCTAAAGGAGCCTGCAGCCCCAGAGTTAGTAGGGCTGTGAATGGGGCCATGGTTGAAGTTTCAGGAAAGCAACACCATTCGGGCTGGGATGTTTCGCCTGGGAGCAGGGCCCGGACGTTTTCAGTTTTGAAGCTTGAATCTCAAAAATGGCTAGAGAGATGCTAAGTTACACTTCGGAGATTTTGGATGCGTAAAGGAGCCTGCAGCCCCAGAGTTAGCAGGGCTGTGAATGGGGCCATGCTTGAGGTTTCAGGAAAGAACGCCATTCGGGGCCTGGAGGTTTTGCCTGGGAGCAGGGCCCGGACGTTTTCAGGTTTGACGGCCGAAGGCGGGCGACGGCCAGCGAGCCGCTCCGTCGCATGTCGGAGTTTTTGGATGCCTAAAGGAGCCTGCAGCCCCAGGTTAGTAGGGCTGTGAATGGGGCCATGGTTGAAGTTTCAGGAAAGAACCGCCATTCGGGGCTGGAGGTTTTGCCTGGGAGCAGGGCCCGGACGTTTTCAGGTTTGACGGTGAAGGGGGCGACGGCCAGCGAGCCGCTCCGTTACATGTCGGAGTTTTTGGATGCCTAAAGGAGCCTGCTGCAGCCCAGAGTTAGTAGGGCTGTGAATGGGGCCATGGTTGAAGTTTCAGGGAAAGCACACCATTCGGGACTGGGATGTTTGCCTGGGAGCAGGGCCCGGACGTTTTCAGTTTTGAAGCTTGAATCTCAAAAATGGCTAGAGAGATGCTATGTTACACTTCGGAGATTTTGGATGCCTAAAGGAGCCTGCAGCCCCAGAGTTAGCAGGGCTGTGAATGGGGCCATGGTTGAAGTTTCAGGAAAGAACCGCCATTCGGGGCCTGGAGGTTTTGCCTGGGAGCAGGGCCCGGACGTTTTCAGTTTTGAAGCTTGAATCTCAAAAATGGCTAGAGAGATGCTAAGTTACACTTCGGAGATTTTGGATGCGTAAAGGAGCCTGCAGCCCCAGAGTTAGCAGGGCTGTGAATGGGGCCGTGCTTGAGGTTTCAGGAAAGAACCGCCATTCGGGGCCTGGAGGTTTTGCCTGGGAGCAGGGCCCGGACGTTTTCAGGTTTGACGGCCGAAGGTGGGCGACGGCCAGCGAGCCGCTCCGTCGCATGTCGGAGTTTTTGGATGCCTAAAGGAGCCTGCAGCCCCAGAGTTAGTAGGGCTGTGAATGGGGCCATGGTTGAAGTTTCAGGAAAGCAACACCATTCGGGCTGGGATGTTTCGCCTGGGAGCAGGGCCCGGACGTTTTCAGTTTTGAAGCTTGAATCTCAAAAATGGCTAGAGAGATGCTAAGTTACACTTCGGAGATTTTGGATGCGTAAAGGAGCCTGCAGCCCCAGAGTTAGCAGGGCTGTGAATGGGGCCATGGTTGAGGTTTCAGGAAAGAACCGCCATTCGGGGCCTGGAGGTTTTGCCTGGGAGCAGGGCCCGGACGTTTTCAGGTTGACGGCCGAAGGCGGGCGACGGCCAGCGAGCCGCTCCGTCGCTGTCGGAGTTTTTGGATGCCTAAAGGAGCCTGCAGCCCCAGGTTAGTAGGGCTGTGAATGGGGCCATGGTTGAAGTTTCAGGAAAGAAACCATTCGGGGCTGGGATGTTTTGCCTGGGAGCAGGGCCCGGACGTTTTCAGTTTTGAAGCTTGAATCTCAAAAATGGCTAGAGAGATGCTAAGTTACACTTCGGAGATTTTGGATGCGTAAAGGAGCCTGCAGCCCCAGAGTTAGCAGGGCTGTGAATGGGGCCGTGCTTGAGGTTTCAGGAAAGAACCGCCATTCGGGGCCGGAGGTTTTGCCTGGGAGCAGGGCCCGGACGTTTTCAGGTTTGACGGCCGAAGGCGGGCGACGGCCAGCGAGCCGCTCCGTCGCATGTCGGAGTTTTTGGATGCCTAAAGGAGCCTGCAGCCCCAGAGTTAGTAGGGCTGTGAATGGGGCCATGGTTGAAGTTTCAGGAAAGCAACACCATTCGGGCTGGGATGTTTTGCCTGGGAGCAGGGCCCGGACGTTTTCAGTTTTGAAGCTTGAATCTCAAAAATGGCTAGAGAGATGCTAAGTTACACTTCGGAGATTTTGGATGCGTAAAGGAGCCTGCCCCAGAGTTAGCAGGGCTGTGAATGGGGCTGGTTGAGGTTTCAGGAAAGAACCGCCATTCGGGGCCTGGAGGTTTTGCCTGGGAGCAGGGCCCGGACGTTTTCAGGTTTGACGGCCGAAGGCGGGCGATGGCCAGCGAGCCGCTCCGTCGCATGTCGGAGTTTTTGGATGCCTAAAGGAGCCTGCAGCCCCAGAGTTAGTAGGGCTGTGAATGGGGCCATGGTTGAAGTTTCAGGAAAGAACACCATTCGGGCCTGGATGTTTTGCCTGGGAGCAGGGCCCGGACGTTTTCAGTTTTGAAGCTTGAATCTCAACAAAGGCCAGCGAGCCGCTCCGTAACAAGTCGGAGTTTTTGGATGCCTAAAGGAGCCTGCAGCCCCAGAGTTAGCAGGGCTGTGAATGGGGCCATGGTTGAAGTTTCAGGAAAGCAAACACATTCGGTGCTGGGATGTTTCGCCTGGGAGCAGGGCCCGGACGTTTTCAGTTTTGAAGCTTGAATCTCAAAAATGGCTAGAGAGATGCTAAGTTACACTTCGGAGATTTTGGATGCGTAAAGGAGCCTGCAGCCCCAGAGTTAGCAGGGCTGTGAATGGGGCCATGCTTGAGGTTTCAGGAAAGAACGCCATTCGGGGCCTGGAGGTTTTGCCTGGGAGCAGGGCCCGGACGTTTTCAGGTTTGACGGCGAAGGCGGGCGACGCCAGCGAGCGCTCGTCGCATGTCGGAGTTTTTGGATGCCTAAAGGAGCCTGCAGCCCCAGGTTAGTAGGGCTGTGAATGGGGCCATGGTTGAAGTTTCAGGAAAGAACAGCCATTCGGGGCTGGAGTTTTTCCCTGGGAGCAGGGCCCGGACGTTTTCAGGTTTACTGGCCGAAGGTGGGCGACGGCCAGCGAGCCGCTCCGTCGCATGTCGGAGTTTTTGGATGCCTAAAGGAGCCTGCAGCCCCAGAGTTAGTAGGGCTGTGAATGGGGCCATGGTTGAAGTTTCAGGAAAGCAACACCATTCGGGCTGGGATGTTTCGCCTGGGAGCAGGGCCGGACGTTTTCAGTTTTGAAGCTTGAATCTCAAAAATGGCTAGAGAGATGCTAAGTTACACTTCGGAGATTTTGGATGCGTAAAGGAGCCTGCAGCCCCAGAGTTAGCAGGGCTGTGAATGGGGCCATGCTTGAGGTTTCAGGAAAGAACCGCCATTCGGGGCTGGAGTTTTTGCCTGGGAGCAGGGCCCGGACGTTTTCAGGTTTGACGGCCGAAGGTGGGCGACGGCCAGCGAGCCGCTCCGTCGCATGTCGGAGTTTTTGGATGCCTAAAGGAGCCTGCAGCCCCAGAGTTAGTAGGGCTGTGAATGGGGCCATGGTTGAAGTTTCAGGAAAGAACACCATTCGGGCTGGGATGTTTTGCCTGGGAGCAGGGCCCGGACGTTTTCAGTTTTGAAGCTTGAATCTCAAAAATGGCTAGAGAGATGCTAAGTTACACTTCGGAGATTTTGGATGCGTAAAGGAGCCTGCAGCCCAGAGTTAGCAGGGCTGTGAATGGGGCCATGGTTGAAGTTTCAGGAAAGCAACACCATTCGGGCCTGGGATGTTTGCCTGGGAGCAGGGCCCGGACGTTTTCAGTTTTGAAGCTTGAATCTCAAAATGGGCGAGGCTAGAGAGATGCTAAGTTACACTTCGGAGATTTTGGATGCGTAAAGGAGCCTGCAGCCCCAGAGTTAGCAGGGCTGTGAATGGGGCCATGGTTGAGGTTTCAGGAAAGAACGCATTCGGGGCCTGGAGGTTTTGCCTGGGAGCAGGGCCGGACGTTTTCAGGTTTGACGGCTTGAAGGTGGGCGACGGCAGCGAGCCGCTCCGTCGCATGTCGGAGTTTTTGGATGCCTAAAGGAGCCTGCAGCCCCAGAGTTAGTAGGGCTGTGAATGGGGCCATGGTTGAAGTTTCAGGAAAGAACGCATTCGGGGCTGGGGGTTTTGCCTGGGAGCAGGGCCCGGACGTTTTCAGTTTTGAAGCTTGAATCTCAAAAATGGCTAGAGAGATGCTAAGTTACACTTCGGAGATTTTGGATGCGTAAAGGAGCCTGCAGCCCCAGAGTTAGCAGGGCTGTGAATGGGGCCATGGTTGAGGTTTCAGGAAAGAACCGCCATTCGGGGCTGGAGGTTTTGCCTGGGAGCAGGGCCCGGACGTTTTCAGGTTTGACGGCCGAAGGCGGCGACGGCCAGCGAGCCGCTCCGTCGCATGTCGGAGTTTTTGGATGCCTAAAGGAGCCTGCAGCCCCAGAGTTAGTAGGGCTGTGAATGGGGCCATGGTTGAAGTTTCAGGAAAGCAACACCATTCGGGACTGGGATGTTTCGCCTGGGAGCAGGGCCCGGACGTTTTCAGTTTTGAAGCTTGAATCTCAAAAATGGCTAGAGAGATGCTAAGTTACACTTCGGAGATTTTGGATGAGTAAAGGAGCCTGCAGCCCCAGAGTTAGCAGGGCTGTGAATGGGGCCATGGTTGAAGTTTCAGGAAAGAACGCCATTCGGGGCCTGGAGGTTTTGCCTGGGAGCAGGGCCCGGACGTTTTCAGGTTTGAAGCTTGAATCTCAAAAATGGCTAGAGAGATGCTAAGTTACACTTCGGAGATTTTGGATGTCTAACGGAGCCTGCAGCCCCAGAGTGAGCAGGGCTGTGAATGGGGCCATGCTTGAGGTTTCAGGAAAGAACCGCCATTCGGGGCCTGGAGGTTTTGCCTGGGAGCAGGGCCCGGACGTTTTCAGGTTTGACGGCCGAAGGCGGGCGACGGCCAGCGAGCCGCTCCGTCGCATGTCGGAGTTTTTGGATGCCTAAAGGAGCCTGCAGCCCCAGAGTTAGTAGGGCTGTGAATGGGGCCATGGTTGAAGTTTCAGGAAAGCAACACCATTCGGGACTGGGATGTTTCGCCTGGGAGCAGGGCCCGGACGTTTTCAGTTTTGAAGCTTGAATCTCAAAAATGGCTAGAGAGATGCTAAGTTACACTTCGGAGATTTTGGATGCGTAAAGGAGCCTGCAGCCCCAGAGTTAGCAGGGCTGTGAATGGGGCCATGCTTGAGGTTTCAGGAAAGAACCGCCATTCGGGGCCTGGAGGTTTTGCCTGGGAGCAGGGCCCGGACGTTTTCAGGTTTGACGGCCGAAGGCGGGCGACGGCCAGCGAGCCGCTCCGTCGCATGTCGGAGTTTTTGGATGCCTAAAGGAGCCTGCAGCCCCAGAGTTAGTAGGGCTGTGAATGGGGCCATGGTTGAAGTTTCAGGAAAGCAACACCATTCGGGCTGGGATGTTTCGCCTGGGAGCAGGGCCCGGACGTTTTCAGTTTTGAAGCTTGAATCTCAAAAATGGCTAGAGAGATGCTAAGTTACACTTCGGAGATTTTGGATGCGTAAAGGAGCCTGCAGCCCCAGAGTTAGCAGGGCTGTGAATGGGGCCATGCTTGAGGTTTCAGGAAAGAACCGCCATTCGGGGCCTGGAGTTTTGCCTGGGAGCAGGGCCCGGACGTTTTCAGGTTTACGGCCGAAGGTGGGCGACGGCCAGCGAGCCGCTCCGTCGCATGTCGGAGTTTTTGGATGCCTAAAGGAGCCTGCAGCCCCAGAGTTAGTAGGGCTGTGAATGGGGCCATGGTTGAAGTTTCAGGAAAGCAACACCATTCGGGGCTGGGAGGTTTTGCCTGGGAGCAGGGCCCGGACGTTTTCAGGTTTGACGGCTGAAGGCGGGCGACGGCCAGCGAGCCGCTCCGTCGCATGTCGGAGTTTTTGGATGCCTAAAGGAGCCTGCAGCCCCAGAGTTAGTAGGGCTGTGAATGGGGCCATGGTTGAAGTTTCAGGAAAGCAACACCATTCGGGACTGGGATGTTTCGCCTGGGAGCAGGGCCGGACGTTTTCAGTTTTGAAGCTTGAATCTCAAAAATGGCTAGAGAGATGCTAAGTTACACTTCGGAGATTTTGGATGCCTAAAGGAGCCTGCAGCCCCAGAGTTAGCAGGGCTGTGAATGGGGCCATGGTTGAAGTTTCAGGAAAGAACGCCATTCGGGGCTGGGGGTTTGCCTGGGAGCAGGGCCCGGACGTTTTCAGTTTTGAAGCTTGAATCTCAAAAATGGCTAGAGAGATGCTAAGTTACACTTCGGAGATTTTGGATGCGTAAAGGAGCCTGCAGCCCAGAGTGAGCAGGGCTGTGAATGGGGCGTGCTTGAGGTTTCAGGAAAGAACCGCCATTCGGGGCTGGAGGTTTTGCCTGGGAGCAGGGCCCGGACGTTTTCAGGTTTGACGGCCGAAGGCGGGCGACGGCCAGCGAGCCGCTCCGTCGCATGTCGGAGTTTTTGGATGCTAAAGGAGCCTGCAGCCCCAGAGTTAGTAGGGCTGTGAATGGGGCCATGGTTGAAGTTTCAGGAAAGAACACCATTCGGGACTGGGATGTTTCGCCTGGGAGCAGGGCCCGGACGTTTTCAGTTTTGAAGCTTGAATCTCAAAAATGGCTAGAGAGATGCTAAGTTACACTTCGGAGATTTTGGATGCGTAAAGGAGCCTGCAGCCCAGAGTTAGCAGGGCTGTGAATGGGGCCATGTTGAGGTTTCAGGAAAGAACGCCATTCGGGGCCTGGAGGTTTGCCTGGGAGCAGGGCCCGGACGTTTTCAGGTTGACGGCCGAAGGCGGGCGACGGCCAGCGAGGCGCTCCGTCGCATGTCGGAGTTTTTGGATGCCTAAAGGAGCCTGCAGCCCCAGAGTTAGTAGGGCTGTGAATGGGGCCATGGTTGAAGTTTCAGGAAAGCAACACCATTAGGGACTGGGATGTTTCGCCTGGGAGCAGGGCCCGGACGTTTTCAGTTTTGAAGCTTGAATCTCCAAAAATGGCTAGAGAGATGCTAAGTTACACTTCGGAGATTTTGGATGCGTAAAGGAGCCTGCAGCCCCAGAGTTAGCAGGGCTGTGAATGGGGCCGTACTTGAGGTTTCAGGAAAGAACCGCCATTCGGGGCCGGGAGGTTTTGCCTGGGAGCAGGGCCCGGACGTTTTCAGGTTTGACGGCCGAAGGTGGGCGACGGCAGCGAGCCGCTCGTCGCATGTCGGAGTTTTTGGATGCCTAAAGGAGCCTGCAGCCCCAGAGTTAGTAGGGCTGTGAATGGGGCCATGGTTGAAGTTTCAGGAAAGCAACACCATTCGGGCTGGGATGTTTCGCCTGGGAGCAGGGCCCGGACGTTTTCAGTTTTGAAGCTTGAATCTCAAAAATGGCTTGAGAGAGGCTATGTTACACTTCGGAGTTTTTGGATGCGTAAAGGAGCCTGCAGCCCCAGAGTTAGCAGGGCTGTGAATGGGGCCATGGTTGAGGTTTCAGGAAAGAACCGCCATTCGGGGCCTGGAGGTTTGCCTGGGAGCAGGGCCGGACGTTTTCAGGTTTGACGGCCGAAGGCGGGCGACGGCCAGCGAGCCGCTCGTCGCATGTCGGAGTTTTTGGATGCTAAAGGAGCCTGCAGCCCCAGAGTTAGTAGGGCTGGGAATGGGGCCATGGTTGAAGTTTCAGGAAAGCAACACCATTCGGGGCCTGGGATGTTTCGCCTGGGAGCAGGGCCCGGACGTTTTTCAGTTTTGAAGCTTGAATCTCAAAAATGGCTAGAGAGATGCTAAGTTACACTTCGGAGATTTTGGATGCGTAAAGGAGCCTGCAGCCCCAGAGTTAGCAGGGCTGTGAATGGGCCATGCTTGAGGTTTCAGGAAAGAACCGCCATTCGGGGCTGGGAGTTTTTGCCTGGGAGCAGGGCCCGGACGTTTCAGGTTTGACGGCCGAAGTCGGGCGACGGCCAGCGAGGCGCTCCGTCGCATGTCGGAGTTTTGGATGCCTAAAGGAGCCAGCAGCCCCAGAGTTAGTAGGGCTGTGAATGGGGCCATGGGAGAAGTTTCAGGAAAGCAACACCATTCGGGACTGGGATGTTTCGCCTGGGAGCAGGGCCCGGACGTTTCAGTTTTGAAGCTTGAATCTCAAAAATGGCTAGAGAGATGCTAAGTTACACTTCGGAGATTTTGGATGCGTAAAGGAGCCTGCAGCCCCAGAGTGAGCAGGGCTGTGAATGGGGCCATGTTTGAGGTTTCAGGAAAGAATCGCTATTTGAGGCTGGGAGGTTTTGCCTGGGAGCAGGGCCCGGACGTTTTCAGGTCTGACGGCTGAAGGCGGGCGACGGCCAGCGAGCCGCTCCGTCGCATGTCGGAGTTTTTGGATGCCTAAAGGAGCCTGCAGCCCCAGAGTTAGTAGGGCTGTGAATGGGGCCATGGTTGAAGTTTCAGGAAAGCAACACCATTCGGGGCTGGGATGGTTCGCCTGGGAGCAGGGCCCGGACGTTTTCAGTTTTGAAGCTTGAATCTCAAAAAATGGCTAGAGAGATGCTAAGTTACACTTCGGAGATTTTGGATGCGTAAAGGAGCCTGCAGCCCCAGAGTTAGCAGGGCTGTGAATGGGGCCATTCTTGAGGTTTCAGGAAAGAACTGCCATTCGGGGCCTGGAGTTTTTGCCTGGGAGCAGGGCCCGGACGTTTTCAGGTTTGACGCCGAAGGCGGGGCGACGGCCAGCGAGCCGCTCAGTCGCATGTCGGAGTTTTTGGGATGCCTAAAGGAGCCTGCAGCCCCAGAGTTAGTAGGGCTGTGAATGGGGCCATGGTTGAAGTTTCAGGAAAGCAACACCATTCGGGACTGGGATGTTTTGCCTGGGAGCAGGGCCCGGACGTTTTCAGTTTTGAAGCTTGAATCTCAAAAATGGCTAGAGAGATGCTAAGTTACACTTCGGAGATTTTGGATGTCTAAAGGAGCCTGCAGCCCAGAGTTAGCAGGGCTGTGTGAATGGGGCCGTACTTGAGTTTCAGGAAAGAACCGCCATTCGGGGCCTGGATGTTTTGCCTGGGAGCAGGGCCCGGACGTTTTCAGTTCTGGACGCCGAAGGCGGGCGACGGCCAGCGAGCGCTCCGTCGCATGTCGGAGAGTTTTTGGATGCCTAAAGGAGCCTGCAGCCCCAGGGTTAGTAGGGCTGTGAATGGGGCCATGGTTGAAGTTTCAGGAAGAACAGCCATTCGGGGCCTGGAGGTTTTCCCTGGGAGCAGGGCCCGGACGTTTTCAGGTTGACGGCCGAGGGGGCGACGGCCAGCGAGCCGTCCGTCGCATGTCGGAGTTTTTGGATGCCTAAAGGAGCCTGCAGCCCAGAGTTAGTAGGGCTGTGAATGGGGCCATGGTTGAAGTTTCAGGAAAGCAACACCATTCGGGACTGGGATGTTTCGCCTGGGAGCAGGGCCCGGACGTTTTCAGTTTTGAAGCTTGAATCTCAAAAATGGCTAGAGAGATGCTAAGTTACACTTCGATATTTTGGATGCGTAAAGGAGCCTGCAGCCCCAGAGTTAGCAGGGCTGTGAATGGGGCCATACTTGAGGTTTCAGGAAAGAACCGCCATTCGGGGCCTGGAGGTTTTGCCTGGGAGCAGGGCCCGGACGTTTTCAGGTTTGACGGCCGAAGGTGGGCGACGGCCAGCGAGCCGCTCCGTCGCATGTCGGAGTTTTTGGATGCCTAAAGGAGCCTGCAGCCCCAGAGTTAGTAGGGCTGTGAATGGGGCCATGGTTGAAGTTTCAGGAAAGAACACCATTCGGGGCTGGAGGTTTTGCCTGGGAGCAGGGCCCGGACGTTTTCAGTTTTGAAGCTTGAATCTCAAAAATGGCTAGAGAGATGCTAAGTTACACTTCGGAGATTTTGGATGCGTAAAGGAGCCTGCAGCCCCAGAGTTAGCAGGGCTGTGAATGGGGCCATGCTTGAGGTTTCAGGAAAGACCCGCCATTCGGGGCCTGGAGGTTTTGCCTGGGAGCAGGGCCCGGACGTTTTCAGGTTTGACGGCCGAAGGCGGGCGACGGCCAGCGAGGCGCTCCGTTGCATGTCGGAGTTTTTTGGATACCTAAAGGAGCCTGCAGCCCCAGGATTAGTAGGGCCGTGAATGGGGCCATGGTTGAAGTTTCAGGAAAGAAACGCTATTTGAGGCTGGGAGGTTTTGCCTGGGAGCAGGGCCCGGACGTTTTCAGTTTTGAAGCTTGAATCTCAAAAATGGCTAGAGAGATGCTAAGTTACACTTCGGAGATTTTGGATGCGTAAAGGAGCCTGCAGCCCCAGAGTTAGCAGGGCTGTGAATGGGGCCATGGTTGAAGTTTCAGGAAAGAACACATTCGGGGCTGGAGGTTTGCCTGGGAGCAGGGCCGGACGTTTTCAGTTTGAAGCTTGAATCTCAAAAATGGCTAGAGAGATGCTAAGTTACACTTCGGAGATTTTGGATGCGTAAAGGAGCCTGCAGCCCAGAGTGAGTGAGCAGGGCTGTGAATGGGGCCATGGCTTGAGGTTTCAGGAAAGAACCGCCATTCGGGGCCTGGAGGTTTTGCCTGGGAGCAGGCCCGGACGTTTTCAGGTTTGATGGCCGAAGGTGGGCGACGGCAGCGAGCCGCTCCGTCGCATGTCGGAGTTTTTGGATGCCTAAAGGAGCCTGCAGCCCCAGAGTTAGTAGGGCTGTGAATGGGGCCATGGTTGAAGTTTCAGGAAAGAACAGCCATTCGGGGCCTGGAGTTTTTGCCTGGGAGCAGGGCCCGGACGTTTTCAGGTTTACGGCCGAATCGGGCGACGGCCAGCGAGCGCTCCGTCGCATGTCGGAGTTTTTGGATGCCTAAAGGAGCCTGCAGCCCCAGAGTTAGTAGGGCTGTGAATGGGGCCATGGTTGAAGTTTCAGGAAAGCAACACCATTCGGTGCTGGGATTTTGCCTGGGAGCAGGGCCGGACGTTTTCAGTTTTGAAGCTTGAATCTCAAAAATGGCTAGAGAGATGCTAAGTTACACTTCGGAGTTTTTGGATGCGTAAAGGAGCCTGCAGCCCCAGAGTTAGCAGGGCTGTGAATGGGGCATGGTTGAGTTTCAGGAAAGAACCGCCATTCGGGGCCTGGAGGTTTTGCCTGGGAGCAGGGCCCGGACGTTTTCAGGTTTGACGGC